>NW_007379495.1:21641-24214 GCF_000475195.1 Diaphorina citri
AAACCAAAAAAACTGGTTTTTGGGGGATTTTTTTCACATTTTCTCACACAAATGAGCTCTGATCTTGAAATTTGTCGGATGGCAGGAAAACGTAGACTGACTGAGTGAGGCATAATGGAATATGTAAGATTTCTTTGATTCAAGTTAAACTCAAAACTCTAAAGATTTTCCTGGGACGATAAGTCAAGAATGGACAGTGTCCATTGATGTTCTTGGTGTACCTACATTTATAGAGCAGACATAATATGGTCGATATAGCGCTCTTCATGGATAAGTAAAAAGTTTTTTTATCATTTTCTACATAATAAACTAACTTATGGTTTGATTGTCCGCAGGTTCACAACTGGACGGTGGAGCAGACTGCGGATTGGTTAGCAACCAGTGTGGAGTTACCCCAATACGTACCTATCTTCATTATGAATAGGGTGACTGGAGCACAACTACCCCGGTATGTATGTCAGGAGGTCAATGAACTGTAGACCTCATGCAGGAGGTCAATGAACTGTAAACCTCATGTCAATAAACTGTGGACCTCTCTCAGGAAACGGACCTTACGAGGTTCCCTTGAGTTGAAAACCAAAAAGAAGATATAATTCCGTATGTCAGGAGGTCAATGAACTGTAGACCTCATGCAGGAGGTCAATGAACTGTAGACCTCATGTCAATAAACTGTGGACCTCTCTCAGGAAACGGACCTTACGAGGTTCCCTTGAGTTGAAAACCAAAAAGAAGATATTTCATCGTCACATAGCAAAACGGGTACATTAGACTCGTGTGGGCCAGCCTAGTTAGCTTAGTTGGTAGTGCGTCTGCCTTGTAAGCGCTAGGCCGCGGGTTCGATTCCCGCCCGGTATATTGTTTCATATGTTACTTTTTCGTACATTTTGTATGTGTCCTATATTCAAGGGCCTTTCCCCCCGGGGGGCGGGCTTATCTGACCCCATCAGGGATCCTTGACGGGGCTCGAAACCAATTTTTCCTTCCAAAAAGGAGCCACCCTAGTTAGATTGGCTGCCTTGTAAGCTTTAGGCCGCGGGTTCGATTCCCGCCCCGGGGCGAATTTTATCCTGAACGGATAATGTTGGGTCTCGGAACGGCTGGTTTTCTCCTATCCTGTCTTCCTTCTGTCTTCGATTTCGGGACGATAAGACCTCAGCGGTTACAGTTCCCTCTGTCAAACCTCTTAGAAAAAAAGTTTGCCGCTCTAAATATTTGGGGAAAATTTTCTTGTGAATTTCAATTCGTACTTGTAACATAGGTACCACTCTCTTCACTACTTAATATTGGCGACATGCTACAGAAGAATAGATGAGACACAGACATATGAGTGTGTCACACATGTCGGATGTTCAATATGTACAGTTGTACACTATCCCTTCCCTCTTCTCTCCCTTATGCAGACTGTCTCTCCTAAGTTATCAGAAGAATTCCAACTTATCAATACTATTCAATAGATGCATCCAGAATTCTAGACTCTAAACATTATACATTGAATTGCAATGAGCTAACGACGTTAATTAACACTCAAGATACCAACCTCAGTGGACTTCGGATCTGAAGGTTGGTGGTTCCAGACAAAGTGTAGTCATGAAAATTTAGGATAGTACCTACCTTATTCGAATTACAGATAGGGAAAGTTATGCTACTGACCCTTAAAACCCTTTGAGGTTCTGTATTGCACATTGAAATTATTATTGTTAAATAAAAAGATAAAGTAAACTATTTCAAGTTAAGTCACTTCAATATTGTGGACGCTGCTTTAAGGTGTGTCCGTTCTATGATCGATTGATGTCGATCGACGACCGTCGACTATGTGTGGACACACCTTTAGACATTGAATTGTAATGGAGGCAATGAACATTTTAGACATTGAACTATGCAATGAAGGGAATGAAAAGAGAAGATGTAGAAAACGGAGCGACATGCAACTCGCGAATGCCTTGAATACCTCCTTCCCCTGATCAGGCGACCTGAGTCGGGCACGAAATATAAGGGGGGACGGGCTCTTTCGCTTCTTCCCTATTAGTCTCTTCCCCCTTTTTAGAAAATCAGTATTCCGAGGCCTTTCATGTATTCCGGGGGAGAAAAGGGCGAGGGAGACCAAGAAAAGGTGAAAGACTGTATGAACCAAGACTTGATGGTAAAGATTTTGTCAGAACATGAGGTACACAATAGGGCTGCCTGGAAAGGACCGACAAGAAACGTCGACCCCATTTAAATGGGGAAAGGAAGAAGAAGAAGAAGAAGAGAAAATAAGTATTCCATAATGTAACCTATTTCATGGATGTTGTAAATACTTTTTCTTCACACTTCTTCGAATAATGAAGATTCCATGCCTCGGCTGGGATTGAACTCGCGTCCTGCTACTCACCAGACGAGTGACGAGTTTTCGAAAAATTTGAGGTCTTAGGACTCTTAGGGAACTGTACGTAATAACGGAGGTGTTATTGTCCTGTCTTTGAAGAGAGAAGGAAGACAGGATAGGAGAAAGCCAGCCGTTCCGAGAAAGAACCTTATCTGTTTAGGATAAAATTCCTCTTGGTAACCTAGTTAGTTGGTTGGTAGCGCGCAAG
>NW_007379495.1:24275-35755 GCF_000475195.1 Diaphorina citri
AAAAAAAAAAAAAACACAACCACCAATCTCCCGCAAATTGATTTCAGTATTATTCCTGTGACAGCAAGTAAAATCTTTGTTTTTTTTTTTATAGAGGGAACTGTAACTGCTAAGGTCTTATCATCCCGAAAGCGAAGAGAGAAGGAAGACAGGATAGGAGAAAGCCAGCCGTTCCGAGAACAAACCTTATCTGTTTAGGATAAAATTCCTCTTGGCAACCTAGTTAGTTAGCTTGGTTGGTAGCGCGCAAGCGCTAGGCCGCGGGTTTGATTCCCGCCCGAGGTGTATTTTATCCTAAACACATAAGGTTCGTTCTCGGAACGGCTGGCTTTCTCCTATCCTGTCTTCCTTCTCTCTTCGCTTTCGGGATGATAAGACCTTAGCAGTTACAGTTCCCTCTATAAAAAAAAAAATCCTCTTATCTAAGTGCCCCGTGCTGTTGGAAGTGAATTAACGCTATGGCCTCTCATGTGCACTGTCTCAACACATCGTTTAACTCTATGACATTTTGTGGGAAAAGAAGTGGCGGTGTGTTAAAGTGACATAGGTGGAAAGTGTCATACGAGGGATATTTGAGAAAAACGAAGTGAAATAAGTTGGGGGAAACGTAAAATACCTTGATAATTATTCACGTGATTGTTTGAAGCATGAGTGATGAGAGTGACGATCGATCAGTTGGTCATAGAATAAAATGAATAATGTAGGGGGTTTTTTTTCTAAGAGGTTTGATAGAGGGAACTGTAACTGCTAGGGTCTTATCGTCCCAAAATTGAAGAGAGAAGGAAGACAGGATAGGAAAAAGCCAGCCGTTCCGAGAGCGAACATTATCCGTTCAGGATAATATCCGCCCCGGGCGGGAGCAGAACTCGCGGCCTAACGCTTACAAGGCAGACGAGCTACCAACCAAGCTAACTAGGCTGGCTTATGTTTCTTCTAGTAGGAAAGTAGGATAGGTGTACTGTTTTTAACATAAATACACATTTTGCATAAAAGAAATGGCAGGAAAACGTAGACTGACTGAGTGAGGCATAATGGAATATGTAAGATTTCTCAAAAGCTCAAAACTCTAATTTTCCTGGGACGAAAAGTCAAGAATGGACAGTGTCCATTGGTGTTCTTGGTGTATCTACATTTATAGAGGAGACATAATACGGTCGATATAGCGCTCTTGATGGATAAGTAAAAAGTTTTTTTTTGACAGAATTTATTTTTATCATTTTCTACATAATAAACTAACTTATGGTTTGATTGTCCGCAGGTTCACAACTGGACCCGAAATCGAAGAGAGAAGGACAGTACTAATCGAAAGCAAATTATTCGCATCCTAACTAGAATTTGGACCTTCGCGTCCGAATGACTAGAATTTGGGACCCGAACAGTCGATTTTGACATCGCTGCACAAACCTGCACAGTGCACACCGAACCAAACTGAATGAGAGCTTCTTACTTTGCCCTTCGGCGGTTCAACTCACAGGCGAAATGAGGCAATGGTGCTTCTCAAGATCTCACCTAAGAGGCTTTAGGCGGGAACATACATACTTACGACTTACATAGTAATGTAATTATAATTCTGATGTTCATATTAAAACAGCTATAAATTGCAGTAGATATTTATACATCTACACATACCTGTAGGTGTTCCAGACGAAATATTCGGGTCAAAAAGATAAAGATGAATGCCCCCTTGTCTTCTGATTTAAAGTGGTCGAAAAAGAGCTTCTTACTTTGCCCTTCGGCGGTTCAACTCACAGGCGAAATGAGGCAATGGTGCTTCTCAAGATCTCACCTCAGAGGCTTTAGGCGGGAACTTACATACTTACGACTTACATATTACATAGTAGTAGTAGGAATATATAATGTAATTAAGATTTTGATGTTCATATTAAAACAGCTATAAATAGCAGTAAATAATTATACATCTATACATACCTGTAGGTGTTCCAGACGAAATATTCGGGTCAAAAAGATAAAGATGAATGCCCCCTTGTCTTCTGATTTAAAGTGGTCGAAAATACATACTTACGACTTACATAGTAATGTAATTATAATTCTGATGTTCATATTAAACAGCTATAAATAGCAGTAGATATTTATACATCTACACATACCTGTAGGTGTTCCAGACTAAATATTCGGGTCAAAAAGATAAAGATGAATGCCCCCTTGTCTTCTGATTTAAAGTGGTCGAAACGGACTTCTGATTATTTATCAATTATCATTCATTTTATTAGTATGGTGCGTTTGGTTTTATACTAGGTTCATTGATTTTTAATTTTATTTATTTATTCTTGGTAAAGGTTTAATAACCTCAATCACATGTGTACTCATACTCAATCGAAAGTTCAAAATTTTGGGTTAAAATTTTGCTATTTGAATAACCAATTTTTTCGAGTTTGATATTTGAATGTTACTATTTTCCATGTTTCCGACTGATAAAATTTATCATTTAATATTTTAATATATGAGAGACTTGAGAGAGGCATCATTTAATGACAAGGCCCAATACTCGACTCACTTGACTGTCAAGTGGTCGGGTGAAAGAGCTCAACAAAGTGAGAAACCTGTCACTTGAATAAAATTGAAAATATATTTTGTGGTCGTTTGAAGCATCTTACAGACCACTATAGTCAGTTTTCACTTTTCCTCTAGGGCCTTTTTTGGGGGGGGGGGGGGGGGTCCAGGTTAATTTCGGACAGGGGGGGTGGTTCCAAGTTACAGAAAAGAGGCAAATACAGGTACTGATTGGATTCCAGTCCCAGTCAACACAGAAATTTTCTGACCAAACTCTTCCTTTCCCGTACAAACATGGATGTCAAACGAATGTTCCTTGAAACAACACGAAAGCGGTTCCGAGGTAAAATCTTTTTACTTCCAATTGGCGGGTTCCGGGTTCGATTATCGCTCGCGAACAGATATTGCTTACCTTTGGGGGGTCCAAACAGGACGACATCCATGGCTTTGAGCGTTATCTTCTGCTTGTGAATGGGATCCTTGATGCCCAGGACATTATTGAGGAAGTGCATGTTACTCCCAGTCAACACAGACATTTTCTGACCAAACTCTTCCTTTCCCGTACAAACATGGATGTCAAACGACTGTTCCTTGAAGCAACACGAAAGCGGTTCCGAGGTAAAATCTTTTTTACTTCCAATTGGCGGGTTACGGGTTCAATTATCGCTCGCGAACAGATATTGCTTACCTTTGGGGGGTCCAAATAGGACGACATCCATGGCTTTGAGCGTTATCTTCTGCTTGTGAATGGGATCCTTGATGCCCAGGACATTATTGAGGAAGTGCATGTTACTCACAGCCAGTCTGCGAAGAGAAGAGAGAAGACATTGATGAGAAATTGCCCATTGTTCATTGATTTGAGAATTTAAACCTATTCTTCTTCTCCGCCTTTTCCCGTGTTCAGATGAGGTCGGCATATATGTACAGGGTCGGCGTTTTCGCCAGCCTCTCAACCAGCCTAGCTAGGGTGATTGCTACAAAACTTTACGAGTGGATACCCTTCACACCCTTTTTGAACCCATAATGCCCCTAAGTGTCGAGTCTCTTAGTCTAATGGTGGATTTCACCAACTTTCTTTCCAGCCTCAAACAGCCCGTTAGCTTAACGGCCCTGTTAAGCCAATACAAATTAAATGGAACTTAACTGGCTGTTAGCTTAACAGGAGGTCTAATGACTGAATAAATATTGGTGAAATCCAACATAAGAATTATTATTCTCTTATGCTCTTTTTTGCCCTCCCCTTTGATATCGATTACTATTAGGTCAGCAATATTCGCTTGAATGGAAAATCTCACTACCGAGGCAAAAACAGATGTAGAAAGAAGAGGTCTCAAAATCAATGTTAATCGGTCAAAGGGTTAAACAAGAGTCAATAACGAGGTGGCATACTGAAATTTGATTGGTCGTGGCCATCTCAGTAATTAGGATCTCATTATTAACATATCGAATACCTGACAAGCCGGGTTAGCCGGGTCGTAGACAACAAAAACTTCAGTGTTAACTATTTGTTTTGGCATTTGTTTACACACACACATATGTGAGTGTTCTATTCTAACGAGCGCAGAGACCACTACGCCATGGGAGCTGACGTTAGCGTTATTGAGTGGTTGCCGATGCACGAATAGGTGTAGAGAGGTGTCGAATCCGATGTTAACGTCAAAGGGTTAAACATAAAGAGTCAATAACGAGGGGCATACTGAAATCTGATTGGTTGTGGCCATCTCAGTAATTAGGATCTCATTATTAAGATATCAAATACCTGACAAGCCGGGTCGTAGACAACAAAAACTTCAGTGTTAACTATTTCGTTTTGGCATTTGTTTACACACACACACATATATGTATGTGAGTTTTCTAATCTAGATTGCTAATTCCGGCCATTCACGCTCAAAACGTCTGATAGACCCAGGTCCACCGTCTCACAGGCCGAGGTCTCGAGTTTTTCCGCCATACACGTTCTGATTGTCTGACAGACCTATCTAAGTGTGAGTGACCGGCATAACGTATGGTGTTTGCGTGTTGATCCAGCAACTAAATCAGAACGTCTGACAGACCCAGGTCCACGGTCTGACAGGCCGAGGTCTCGAGTTTTTCCTCCATACACGTTCTGATTGTCTGACAGACCTATCTAAGTGTGAGTGACCGGCATAACGTATGGTGTTTGCGTGTTGATCCAGCAACTAAATCGAAAGTATTGTGTCTTCTCGACCATCTAATGAGGGATGGGTATGCTACGACATTGACCACACGAGTCTAATGTACCCGTTTTGCTATATGACGATGAAATATCTTCTTTTTGGTTTTCAACTCAAGGGAACCTCGTAAGGTCCGTTTCCTAAGAGAGGTCCACAGTTTATTGACATGAGGTCTACAGTTCATTGACCTCCTGCATGAGGTCTACAGTTCATTGACCTCCTGCATGAGGTCTACAGTTCATTGACCTCCTGACATACATACCGGGGTAGTTGTGCTCCAGAACTACACTACTACTTCTTCTTCTTCTTCTTTTTTTTTTTCTTGGGCACTCAAACTGTTAATTCAGACTAGGGTTAGATTGGCAACTGTGCGATAGCTTATTCTTTACTGAATCACTTATCAATATTAGAATTCAATTGGAAATAGTTCACAATGATAAGAGGATTTTTTATTGAGAGTTAGTGGAGTGTCCAAGTCTAAAACCCATGATAACAAAGACATAGAAGTATACTAGCTTTTCTCAACTTGGTCCCCGGATTACTTTTTAATTTCAAATAATTTCAATGACAGAGGGACCCCCAAAGACCCAAGATCGGACCCAAAACGAGCAAAATTTCGACTACTTGTTGAACATAATAGGCTTTTGAGAGTATTTATGACAAAATAAACTAAATTAAAGATAGGTTCCTTTGTTTGTTTGTCCATTTATTTATTTGTTTTTTTTTTGTTTTGTTTTTTTTTTTTTTTTTTTTTTTTTTTTTTTCGATAGGTAGGTCTATGTGTCCGATATTTTCGGCACACTGCCCAATCAAGCCGCTTCTTATTCACTAAACATCATTACAGGTAAATCCCCGCTCTGGTGTTTCATAATATTCCACGTATTGCTACCTATTTTGCTCCATATATGCAGAAAATCTTCAGTTCCACCTAGGATAGATACTGTCTAAAGCGGTGTCTCCTCATAGTCGACCTTGTTGGTCGACCATCGATGGACGCGACTGGAAAAATAGGTTGTCTTCAGCATTTGTTTCACATCGATTGACGGCTGTCGACTATGTGTGGACAGAGCTTAAGATCTTCTCTACCACCTAATGACCTAACCCTTGGCATCATTTTCTTCGGTGCTAAAATTCTACAAATAGGTATATATGCTTCGGTTGGGATTCAAACCTACGCCCTCCCCATTACCAGGCAAGCATTTACTTTTGTGAGTATCGTGCCTCCGAGGCATAAACACATCCTATTCGGATGCCCACGCTCATGTTTTATTCCATCTATGGTCTCATCCAACAACTTAGCCATACAGAAGAATTGTTATCAGTATAGGGAAAAAATACACAACTTCCCAATCGCCAACACATTTGTCACTTGTTTGAATGATGTTATAAGTAAAACTATGATTCAAACAATGCGTGTTGACCATTCAGAAGAATTATTGTGTAGCTATACCTAAATAGCCAATATGATATGCGACAGTCTGACACCCATATTTTATGAACAAAATACTGGGTTCTCAGCAAGTGTTCAAGCATCAATTCCAAACATTTGATTGACCAAAATTTGCTCGAGACTGATCTGAGACCGAGAATTTTTGTTCATAAAATATGGGTGTGAGAATTACTGTGGGATTAATTTTTTTTAAGAGGTTTGACAGAGGGAACTGTAACTGCTATGGTCTTATCGTCTAAGAGAGAAAGAAGCGAGGAGAGAGAGAGAGAGAGAGAAGAGATATAATGCTCAAGCATCAATTTGCTTGACACTGATTTGAGACCGAGAATTTTTGTTCATAAATATGGGTGTGAGAATTACTGTGGGATTGATTTTTTTTTTAAGAGGTTTGACAGAGGGAACTGTAACTGCTATGGTCTTATCGTCTAAAAGAGAAAGAAGCGAGGAGAGAGAGAGAGAGAGAGAGAGAGAGAGAGAGAAGAGATATTAAGAAAGAAGAGAGAAAGAGAAGAGATATAGAGAAACAAGAGAGAGAGAAAAGAGGGGAGATATAACGAAAGAAGAGAGAGAGGAGAGGGACAGAATGAAAAGGTAATAAATCACACACTCTTGTACAACTACATACATACGTAGAGTCTAGACAAGACGTTTGATCACAGAGAGAAGAGATATAAAGAAAGAAGAGAGAAAGAGAAGAGATATAAAGAAAGAAGAGAGAAAGAGAAGAGATATAGAGAAACAAGAGAGAGAGAAAAGAGGGGAGATATAACGAAAGAAGAGAGAGAGAGGAGAGCAGGAGAGGGACAGAATGAAAAGGTAATAAATCACACACTCTTGTACAACTACATACATACGTAGAGTCTAGACAAGACGTTTGATCACTTGTGTTAAACAAACGTCCGCTATGGTGAAAGTGCCAGGGTATGTGCTAATGGTGACAAGAAAATCAAGTGATAAAAGTGAACAAACAAATCACATGATGGTAGATTAGAGGTGATATTCAAAATCCAGTGATAAAAAAAAAATAAATTAAAATGAAGTGATTCAAAAATCATTTAAAGTCTAAAATATCTAGAAGGATACGTGATAGGGACAAAAATACTCGTATATTACTCAGACGAAAATTCTTGGACTACCTGCTTCAAATGCGTCAAGTTAAAGTAGAAACCAACTATGTACTTTATGCAGATGTAGCTACTTAGAGAAGAGACTGAATTTGCCTAACTTCAATCATTAGGTGTAACAACTTCAAGCGTTGTAACAACTTCAATCAGTAAAACAACTTCCCTGAAACTTCAATCATTGCAACAACTTCTACAAAACTTCTATCGTAAATATGGTTTACGCAGACGAAGAAGAATTCGACGTACATTATGTTAATCACACGTTAGATCAGTACAAGATCTATGACGTACTACAAAATAGTGAAGATAAGTACGCACGAAAAATATACGTCTCTGTTCGATTACATGACAAAACGTTGTAACAACTTCTATAAAACTTCAATCATTATAACAACTTCTCTAACTTCAACCATTATAAAAACTTCAATTATCAGAACCTAAAACTTCAATAATCATAACAACTTCTCTAAAACTTGAATCACAACTGATAACAATGATAGATAACGTTAATCAGCGCTCTCTTCATGAACTTCAGGCGTCTTAAAGACAAACGTGTGTACTTCGTTACACTCATTGTATCTGATTACGGACAATATAGAGAAAAATATACCGAGCAATTAAAAGAAACCGAAGACAGAGGCGAGAGAAAAAATGATGCAATATCAAAGAAAGATAAATGAAAAAAAAAATATTACATGACTTGAAGAAAAAAACGGAAAGAAAAATGCTCTTTGGAAATCTTCACACAAAATAAAAACGAAAAAAAAGTGGAAAGAAGAAAAAACGACAAGGTAGAAAAATCGGCGATGAAAAAACAGGCAAAGAATTAAGTAGGCAAAATTAGGTAAATACAGACAATTTGTACCTAGAGCCTATACAGAATGGAAAACAGATAACATACGATTCAAAGAGAAATTCCAAAATATCTTAGAAGGATACGTGATGGGGACAAAAATACTCGTATATTACTCAGACGAAACTTCTTGGACTACCTGCTTCAAATGCGTCAAGTTAAAGTAGAAACCAACTATCTACTTTATGCAGATGTAGCTACTTAAAGTAGAGGCTGAATTTGCCTAACTTCAATCATTAGGTGTAAAAACTTCAAGCGTTGTAACAACTTCAATCAGTAAAACAACTTCCCTGAAACTTCAATCATTGCAACAACTTCTACAAAACTTCTATCGTTGTAACAACTTCTATAAACCTTCAATCATTATAACAACTTCTCTAAAACTTCAACCATTATAAAAACTTCAATTATCAGAACCTAAAACTTCAATCATCATAACAACTTCTCTAAAACTTGAATCACAACTGATAAGTCTGATAACAATGATAGATAACGTTAATCAGCGCTCTCTTCATGATCTTCAGGCGTCTTACAGACAAACGTGTGTACTTCGTTACACTCATTGTATCTGATTACAGACAAAATAGAGAAAAATATACCGAGCAATTAAAAGAAACCGAAGACAGAGGCGAGAGAAAAAATGATGCAATATCAAAGAAAGATAAATGGAAAAAAATATTACATGACTTGAAGAAAAAACGGAAAGAAAAATACTCTTTGGAAATCTTCACACAAAATAAAAACGAAAAAAAAAGTGTAAAGAAGAAAAAACGACAAGGTAGAAAAATCAGCGATGAAAAAACAGGCAAAAAATTAAGTAGGCAAAATTAGGTAAATACAGACAATTTGTACCTAGAGCCTATACAGAATGGAAAACAGATAACATACGATTCAAAGAGGAGAGAGAGAGAGAGAGAGTGAAAGAAAATTTATACCCCTAGGAGCATAATTTTTCGATTTTTTGAGCTGTCGCCAAAATTTCGAAATTCGAGCGACAACAGAGACAATAGAAACGGGAAACTGTGAGAAAAAATTCGAGACGAGGTTTTGGTCGTTATCGTTTTAGGAACGGGGAGGAATGCGTTCACATGCCGAAGTCGATAATGCGGACAATACCTATCGTTTCTTTTTCTTCTACTTCTTCTTCTTCTTCTTCTTCGCCTTTTCCCGTGTACTACAGACGGGGTCGGCGTTTTTCGTCAGCCTCTCAATCAACTAGGGTGATTGCTTTGGGCTGACATTTGGTTTTGGATACAAATTTTACGATTCCTTTAGCAAGGGAAATTCAGGCTGGTCTACTCCCTGTTTAATGTCCCCCCGCCAGACACACAATACCTATCGTTTATTTAATTTTATGATCGCGCCGTTCTTGTAAGCACTGGGTCACGGGTTTGATTCCCAATCGGGTCCCTTCATTGCATAGTTCAATGTCTAAAATGTTCATTGCCTCCATTACAATTCAATGTCTAAAGGTGAGTCCACACATAGTCGACGGTCGTCGATCGATTCATGACTACACTTTGTCTCGAACCACCAACCTCCAGATCCGAAGTCCACCGTGTTGACAACTACACCACTGAGGTTGGTATCTTGAGTGTTAATAGATCAGTTGCGCTTACTTGTGTGATGTTTCAAAGTCATAGAGCAGGAAAAATGAGGACCAACGGAATTTTTCTTTTTCTTCTGTGCAGGGCCTTGGATATTCAATAGTCAAAATACTCTACGGCTACGGAGAGTCTGAAGTTGTGAACCAAAGACTTTGAGTCTGCGAGAGAGATTCTGATGGTAACCACCTCTACTAACTCGAGCAGCAAGATTCTGCAAGAAGAAGCAAGAAGTTGATAAGAATCAAATTTATTAGCTCCTGCGGAACATAACCCTTGTCATGTTTACTTCTGTAGCATAAGCATAACCTATGTCATGTTAGATGATCTAAGATGATGTTAGTTTGGACTTGATAACTTTGGACTTGAAAAGGACTTAACACTTTCGCGGTTTCTCCTGTTTCCATGCCAGCCTAGGTTCGATTCTTGCCTGGGGCGGATTTATCCTGAATCCTGAACGGATAAGGTTCGTTCTGGGAAGGATTGGCTTTATCTGATCCTGTCTTCCTTCACTCTTCGCTTTCGTGGCGATAAGGCCTCAGCAGTTATAGTTCCCTCTATCAGAGCTGTTCAAAAAACCATAAGAAATCCAAGATGGGGCACCATCGGAATCTTTTTTCCTTTTCGAAAGGAAAAACAACCTAGTATTTTACGCCAAAATAGTATCTTACATAGTCAATCTTGCGGAAAAAAGAGTTATAAACATAAACTTCGCTTCGTTTGGTCACTAACTGCTACTGTAGAGTGTGAATAGAACAGTTGCGCTTACTTGGGTGATGTTTCAAAGTCATAGAGCAGGAAAAATGAGGACCGACGGAATTTTTCTTTTTCTTCTACAACTTCTAGATACCGAGATAAATCGATTTAAAAAATACCGGTAAATCGTGAACTTTGACGTCACGGCATACGCTCCCGTAGGCGATGACGTCACATCAAATGTCCCGAGCAAAGCTCCCTTGCAGGCAGCACATTAATGTGTTTGTGCGCATACGTTTCTGCGCAGTTATTTCTGCTCCTCCGCTAGCGCACTTGCATAGTGGCCTGGACTCGGATCTGAGGCTTGGTAGCTGGACTCGGATCTGGCAGCTTGGTAGCTGGACTGGATCTGGAACTTGGTAGCTGGACTCGGATCTGGGAGCTTGGAGCGCTGGGTTAGGATCTGAAACCGGTAGCTGGGTTAGGATAATTGAAACCTGGTAGCTGGAGCATTTGTCCCACAGGTATTGCCTCGAATCTTGGAGGACGAAAACTCTATGTGAACTCTGAACTCCTAGGAGCGTAGTTTCTTAGTACGATCAGCCTAAGTTACAGCCGCCAGGCGCGCTGAAAAGGCGGTGAGACAAGCAGCATAAGATTTATTTCACTGTTCACTTTACAAGAGTGTTCAAATGTGACAGGTCTAGGTTGATGTCATTGATGAAAGGGATACGAGCATTTTTAGTAGTGTAATAGAATACTGACATTCGACCCAAAACCATGTCTCCACCGAAAAACACCGCTAAGGTCGTCTGGTTTACCGTCCGCTACCTTACCCCGTCTACGGTTTACGCCATTTAATGATTTATTTAACCAGTTAAGATTCATTTTATTAGGTTTAGTCTCCAAGCTTTGAGGGCTTTTTTATAGGACTTTTTCCAGCTTTTACAGTTAAAAACAAAAGGCAGATATTACTTTCTCAAGTTTATACACTGACTACAGGTCTGAAATTCGTCCAAAAAAAAAAAAAAGCAGGCAACCCATCGC
>NW_007379495.1:36525-46006 GCF_000475195.1 Diaphorina citri
GGTTTGACAGAGGGAACTTTAACTGCTATGGTCTTATCGTCCCGAAATCGAAGAGAGAAGGAAGACAGGATAGGAGAAAGCCAGCCGTTCCGAGAACGAACATTATCCCATCAGGATAAAATCCGCCCCGGGCGGGCATTATTATTAAAATTACTGGGAATACTTTTAACGGATTTTCTCCAGGGCTGAACTCTGAAATATTATGCAAGCCACTTACGCAGAGACGGTCTTACAGATCTAGGTCTGTGAGACCCCGATCTGAAGGTGAGTGATCGGCATAAGCTAGTTAGCTAGTACGACGGATGCCCACATGGTATTTGGCTGACATAGACACAAGGACCAAGCCATCCTTTGGGCCCGTAGCCCCTACACCTAACCCTTAGAATCGGTTTTTTGCGTATACCTGCCTCGGTGGTGTAGTGGTCAAGGCGCTCGCCTGGTAAACAGGAGGGCGTGGGTTCAATCCCAGCCGAGGTATGGAATTTACAAATTACTTGAGTCTCATCTAAAACCATTGCTAATAGTACCTGTACCTACCTCCAGTTGAAACAACTTACTTGAGTCTCATCTAAAACCATTGCTAATAGTGCCTGTACCTACCTCCAGTTTAAACAACTTACTTGAGTCTCATCTAAAACCAATGCTAATAGTGCCTGTACCTACCTCCAGTTGAAACAACTTACTTGAGTCTCATCTAAAACCATTGCTAATAGTGCCTGTACCTACCTCCAGTTTAAACAACTTACTTGAGTCTCATCTAAAACCATTGCTAATAGTGCCTGAACCTACCTCCAGTTTAAACATCTTACTTGAGTCTCATCTAAAACCATTACTAATAGTACCTGTACCTACCTCCAGTTTAAACATCTTACTTGAGTCTCATCTAAAACCATTGCTAATAGTACCTGTACCTACCTCCAGTTGAAACAACTTACTTGAGTCTCATCTAAAACCATGTCGGGGGGAAAAAAAACGTGTCGTCTCGTCTGTAGTGGGAACACTCTCATTTAACTTACATTGCCTACAGGATATTCGAAAAAAAAGCTGTTGAAACTAACGACAAATGGGAAAGAGCCTTTAGTAGTAGACTTGCTTACTTTCTGTGTCCGGAAAAACCAATGTCAACATCAAATATTGCGCCAGTGTGTTGCAGTCTTGATTGCGGTTTCATTGACTGCTATTAGGTCTTGTTGTAGAGATGGGATGGCATTTATGGCCACCCTGTATAGACTACGTCACTGTCATCTAAGGTGTAGTGGTGTACTAGTACCTGTACCTACCTCCAGTTGAAAAAACTTACTTGAGTCTCATCTAAAACCATTGCTAATCCGACAGTACACGATATGAATACACAATTAATACCGAGTCTGTTAGACCTCAAGAAAGTGACTAATAACTTGGAACAAATATACAGGGTGGCAGTCCTTCAAAATAAGATGTAACAGTAGTACCGATTTCTACCGCTCGAATGGGGCTGAAAAGTCCCTTAGCCCCAGCATCAACACTATAGTAAACGCCTGCCTCGGTTATGTAGTGGTCAAGAAGCCCGTCCGGTAAACAGAAGGGTGCGGGTTCTATCCCAGCCGAGGCATGGAATTTTATTCTCATTTAATTGAGAGACTGACCACATAGGTATGTATAATAATGGAGCTCTAAGGGTTAGGTGGTAGAGAACGCCTCTGGCGTTAACCTCGCCTATAGTAGTTGCCGAAATTTTGAAAATAAATAAATAAAAAATCAGGCAATCAGATAACTTAATCCGAGAGTTAAACTTAAACGGAGTTTAAGCTAACTTTGTGGTACCGGCCATAAGAGCCTCTCCTATTTGTCCTTTTCCTTCATCACGCACTTCACATGCTCTAGTTTTACATCTTGTATTGACAGTTCACATGAAGACCTAGGCTTTACTGTAATCTTCCACCTTAGTTTAGAACACGGATACATGGATATTCCTACCTTGGAGTAAGGTCACTGTGTCTGAGTTGCCCGACTTGCCCGTGACGTGGCGGAAAGTTCGAAGCGGCAACTGAATGTGTGATTTTTTTTTCATCACGCGTGTACTGACGTAACTTTTTACTTTTTTTTCTTGTTTTTAAAAAAAAGTTTTTCTCTTCTATTGGTTCTGTTACAAACTGTGTAGTTTAATTTATTGAGATAATTACTTTCAATAATTAATTATGTAAATGTAAATGCAATTTCTTTGTGTTATTATGTCACAACTTTGGTGCTCACTGCAGCATTGTAGGATTTTTCCCAATAAGAGGTTAACTTACCTGCGATGTATCTCAGACTAATGTGTGTACGAGCAACTTGTGTTTTAAATTGGTACAGACTTGGACTTTGTATCTTGGATTTTTTTAATTTACTACGCGCACAGGACTGCTTCCCTGAGGGTGGCAGTGGTGAAGAAAAGTAAATGTAAATGCAATTTCTTTGTGTTATTATGTCACAACTTTGGTGCTCACTGCAGCATTGTAGGATTTTTCCCAATAAGTACAGTGGTTCTCAGACTTTTTTGCATGGCGCCCACTTTGGGCATATTCTCATTTTTTCATGCCTCGAATGACATCTTGGAATAAACTGTGTAGGTATATTGTGTGGGAGCAAAAATTGTAATTCCTAGGTAGCTACTTGGTAACTCTAATGCAGGTCTCCTTATGTTTATGTCAGGCTAGTTTGCACTTTGCACATTAGAAGCTCTACAGTGTAGATAGATGTACAGAACCTAGTCAGGTTTATAATCTGGAATGTTATTCTGTGGTTGTAATTTGAGACGTACCCTACCTATGTTTACTTATAGTTATTTTTTTTTTTCACTCTTGAATGTAAGGAAGTACTCAAGTACCAAAAGTACAGTAAGTACCTAGGTATGATATTCTCAAAACAATCCTGTGTGAGTACCTAACACATGCACAGAGGTAGGTAATTAGTGATTCAAATTGTCTACTTGGTATCTACCTATTCTCTTGAGTGAAATGGGTCTAATGAAAGCACATCATTGCCTTTTGCTAGTCCTGAACCATTCTGAGATATCTTGTACCCTACCTATGTTTACGTATAGTTATTTTTTTTCACTCTTGAATGTAAGGAAGTACTCAAGTACCAAGTACAGTAAGTACCTCCTAGGTATGATATTCTCAAAACAATCCTGTGTAAGTACCTAACACATGCACAGAGGTAGGTAATTAGTGATTCAAATTGTCTATTTGGTATCTACCTATTCTCTTGAGTGAAATGGGTCTAATGAAAGCACATCATTGCCTTTTGCTAGTCCTGAACCATTCTGAGATATCTCCAAAAGCCATCTAAAATTAGCCCATGTTGGCCTCCAGTCATAGAAACTTGTGAAAATTTTATACCTATGGACCAAGCAAGAGCAGAAGAATAATTTACACATTTGTACCAATCATGGCTCACATGGGTACAGTATTAGGTACCTGTCACAGGTACCTATACAGTTGTATCAGAGTTCATTACCAATATGACCTTGAAATAATCAGTAAAATATAAGAACAAGCAAAACTATAGGAGTATAGGTGGTCTATAGACCCACCCAGGCTATTTAATTAATGGATGTAGATGAATACATTTTGGGTTTTGGGTAGGTACTTACTGTAGGAAAGAACTGATAGACACATACAGAGAGCTCACATATGTTTTGCATATTGAAAAAAAAAAAAAAAAAAAAAAAAAAAAATGTTGGGAAAAGGGGACTCCCCCCCAAAAAAAAAATTTTTTTTTTTTTTTTTGAGGTTTTTTAGGAAACCTACCTACCTGCTTAGTTTGTAAAGGCATTTGGTACCTGATTGCTTAAATACAATGTCAATATGCTCATTTAATGTAGACTATTTAAAATTAGTAATTTAGGTAGGTAGCCCTTTTTTTAATTAAAAGCCTGTCATTTAGGACATTCTCATGGTGGCTCAGGTGGCTGCACTAACATTAAGTATTTAATGGCAGTGTGCAGCTGGTATTAAGGCAATTAAGTAGCTACCTTAATATTGACAAATTCTCTGGATATTCCGTGATATGATTTTCAGTCTGAGGAAAAAAAAACTGTAGATTGGATAATTCCTTTAATATTTGAAAAACAAATCAGAGGCCCATATAATTCCAAAGGTTTTTTTACATGTCCATTAATCAATTTTAGCTGTATGGGGAGTTGGGAGTGATGAGTAGGTATGTTTCTGAATGGACCTCAGATCAAAAAAGGTAGGAACCTATAATTACCTAATCATTTTTTTTTTTCTCTTTTTTTTTAATTTAAGCAAGGGTCTATTGTAATTTATTTTTGAAAATATTGTACCAAATACATGAGACCTTGCTTAGACTGCGGGAGCAAAGGGACTTTTCAGTCTCATTCTGGCAGTATAAGCAGGGTATATTCCATTCCATTCTATTCTATTCTAATCAATAACTTACTTGATTCTGGAGGTGCTAGGGTTGTACTAGTCTCTATCCTTGAATTTGAATATTTCCTATCAAGATTGCTCTTCAATGGTACATCTTGAGGTGTGCTAACTTTAGATTGGATTATCACAGGCACTGTAGCATCTTCTTTAACACTACCATTACACACATAAATTAATATCAAAAATAAACCTATCGATAACCTAGTTGATTGAAAATAATTCATTTTTATCACTTGACACTTTTAACTTCACAAAAAGTATTCAAACAAAACACATAAAAATTATAGGAAGTGACTGGGGATTAGACTTTGAATGAATGGGTATTTGGGTATTGGTACTTTTTTAAAAAAATTTGGCACAGCTTATAATATCTCTAGTAGGAATACTTGTACTATTATTTATTATCTAATTTATCTTCTTGAGATTATTTTAAAATATTATCAAACATACTGATAATAGGTATGAAAGAAAAGATGGATAGGTATTTTTTTCTTCTCCAATGTAGACTTCAAGGCTGTAGCATAGTATGGACCAGTGTGTTTTTTACCAGGTAATTTTCATTTCATTGCACTTTTCCACGAATAAAAGAAAGAGGTAATAAATTAATTTTTATAAAAAATAGGTATAAAAAACTCGATTTTTTCTAGAAAGGAAAAAAATTGGAAAGAAAATGGAAAATTTGAAGAGATAACCGGAAAAATTATTTTTCACCCTTTCGTTCCGTGTTGTTTACTATTGGGTACTGCTGACTGCTGATTTACTGATGTGCAAATTTTTTACTGCCAAAAAAGTACGGCTACTTTGCCATGTTGCCAAGTTGAATGTTTTCAGATTTTTCCGGTCACAAAGCTGCGTCCAGAGTTATCAACATTATTTTGCGAAATTTTCACACACGAAAATTTCAAACCAAAGGCCAAAGATGAGGATAAAAATTAATTTTGTACAAAAAAGACCACTAAAATTTTCATTTGTAGATCAACCTCTAGATTTTCATTTGGAGAAAGGCAGAAAGGATGAAAGGAAGTCTAATTTGAACAGACGTACGTAAAACGTTTGAAACGAAAACGGTACCCATGAACAGGGTGCCTAATCTGGAAATTCAACGAGCACAAAATAAATACTCTGTGCTCTGTGGGATCTTCGATCCCCCCCTGTCTCTCCGATTAGTCCGATTTCGCTCTTCACTGCTCCTCTCCTTTGTTGGATTTTGGAAAAAAAGTTGTTCTTTTTCGTGAAACTTGCGGTAAAAGTACAGGTAAGTCGAAATATTAGTACGCAATTACCTCTAGTTACCCCATTCAATGGTCATCCAGTTGCCAACTTCCTTAAATTTCTTGAACGGAGCATTCTAGTGGTGTCGCAGCCTAAATTTGTTCAAGTAATGTGGCCATATATCTCGTGAAAAGTTCATATTGATTCAAAAACGTGCCCGGTGAGGTCTTGGTCGATTAGAAGGTAAGTTCCCCTTCATTTTGACTACGCTCGCGAAATGTCACCCAGTGTCTGGCACTTGCTAGTTTGGAAACTGGTTGTCCACTATCGGTGAGGGTGAGAGCATGTGGTGCAACCAATGTGTCACATTGTGGGAATGGATTCAATTAAAACATGACTGGTGTGAGACTTGACATTAATTAAAGATGAGGCCCTGTCATAGATGAAGGAAACAGAGCTCTGTGACCAAGTTAGCAATTAACTACCGTTGACATTCCACATATTCTAGGCTTGTCACTGGATCTGTTACACATGCCTGAACTTTTTACATTCTTGCAATGCCTCCTTTTGATTTATCTATGGGAATTCCATGGAGCTAAATAGCACTGAATTGAATGCTTTCTTTTAACAGAGCCCTGGAGATCTAATGTGTTGGGACTTTTCATTTCGAATCTTGCTCTTCTCAGGAGGAAAAAAAAAAATTGAGCAAGGACTGAGCTGATTTTGTGAGAAAACAGTCTTGGAATACACAAAATGGGTTTCACCAAATTCTGAAATCCCACTTTCTTTCTCTTTCACAGCTTTATCAGTGACAACTTTTGTTTCCATCATGGCTGATAACAAGGAAAAGGTTGAGAACCAAGTGGACAAATCTGACGGAGATGAGATGGAGGATGAGGAAGTGGAGGGAGGAAATCTGGCCCAGGAGGTGTTGAAACGTCCGGACATCTTGGCCTATCTTCAAGATCAACTGATGGCCAGAGATTACGTCAGGGTAGGTGGTTGTTTATCTCCAGATTAGACATGTGTAAAGAGTTTGTGAGTTATAAAGAAAAACTATTTCAAGTGCATTACTCAGCCAATGAGTCAGATCCTGACTTCCTCTACCTATATAGAGTTATATGCTTTAGGATCTGATAAATTGAGATAAATAGAGTAACAACTTAACCCCAAGATATTTTTCTGTGCTGGTGAAAAGGTTTCCCATTTAAGCCCATTTTTCACTGTGCAGGTTTGAATGTAATCAAAATATTCTTACTAGCAATTAAGTTTGAAACTCACATCTGCTGTTCAAGACTGAAGTGTGGTCTGATGTATGGCCTGATGTTATTGGGAATCAGGTTTTTATATTGGCTAGCAGCCAAAACTTGTGTTTATTCCTTTGATGTGTTTGGTATGATTGAACCCCCATAAAAAAAAAGATGGTATGATTTATTTGTTTCATCATAATGTATTTTTTGTTTGTTTCACTTTTCCAGTCTCTGCCAGCTCCAGTGAGAAGAAGAATCAAGGCACTGAAAAAGTACCAAGCTGAATCAATCAAAATCGAGGCCAAGTTCTACGAAGAGGTTCACAAGCTGGAATGTCTGTATCATAGCAAATATTTCCCTCTCATTTTTCACACACGAAAATTTCAAACCAAAGGCCAAAGATGAGGATAAAAATTAATTTTGTACAAAAAAGACCACTAAAATTTTCATTTGTAGATCAACCTCTAGATTTTCATTTGGAGAAAGGCAGAAAGGATGAAAGGAAGTCTAATTTGAACAGACGTACGTAAAACGTTTGAAACGAAAACGGTACCCATGAACAGGGTGCCTAATCTGGAAATTCAACGAGCACAAAATAAATACTCTGTGCTCTGTGGGATCTTCGATCCCCCCCTGTCTCTCCGATTAGTCCGATTTCGCTCTTCACTGCTCCTCTCCTTTGTTGGATTTTGGAAGAAAAGTTGTTCTTTTTCGTGAAACTTGCGGTAAAAGTACAGGTAAGTCGAAATATTAGTACGCAATTACCTCTAGTTACCCCATTCAATGGTCATCCAGTTGCCAACTTCCTTAAATTTCTTGAACGGAGCATTCTAGTGGTGTCGCAGCCTAAATTTGTTCAAGTAATGTGGCCATATATCTCGTGAAAAGTTCATATTGATTCAAAAACGTGCCCGGTGAGGTCTTGAACGGAGCATTCTAGTGCTGTCGCAGCCTAAATTTGTTCAAGTAATGTGGCCATATATCTCGTGAAAAGTTCATATTGATTCAAAAACGTGCCCGGTGAGGTCTTGGTCGATTAGAAGGTAAGTTCCCCTTCATTTTGACTACGCTCGCGAAATGTCACCCAGTGTCTGGCACTTGCTAGTTTGGAAACTGGTTGTCCACTATCGGTGAGGGTGAGAGCATGTGGTGCAACCAATGTGTCACATTGTGGGAATGGATTCAATTAAAACATGACTGGTGTGAGACTTGACATTAATTAAAGATGAGGCCCTGTCATAGATGAAGGAAACAGAGCTCTGTGACCAAGTTAGCAATTAACTACCGTTGACATTCCACATATTCTAGGCTTGTCACTGGATCTGTTACACATGCCTGAACTTTTTACATTCTTGCAATGCCTCCTTTTGATTTATCTATGGGAATTCCATGGAGCTAAATAGCACTGAATTGAATGCTTTCTTTTAACAGAGCCCTGGAGATCTAATGTGTTGGGACTTTTCATTTCGAATCTTGCTCTTCTCAGGAGGAAAAAAAAAAATTGAGCAAGGACTGAGCTGATTTTGTGAGAAAACAGTCTTGGAATACACAAAATGGGTTTCACCAAATATCATCTTAAAATCAAAGAGAAAGCCAGCCTTTTCAAGAACAAACCTTCTCTGTGTAGGATGAAGTTCCCCCCAGATGGGAATCTAACCTGCAACCTAGCACTTTCAAGGCAGTAGCTCTACCTTCCAAACTAATTAGGCGGACTAATTTCCTTCATTCAGTTAATAAATTGATTTTTCCCTCCAGGGCTTTGTCCTCGAGTTTCACTTCTCAAAGAACCCCTACTTCTCCAACACTCTCCTCACCAAGGAGTACATCATGAAATGTGAACCTGATGAGAAGACTAATTTCCTTCATTCACTTAATAAATTGATTTTTCCCTCCAGGGCTTCGTCCTCGAGTTTCACTTCTCAAAGAACCCCTACTTCTCCAACACTCTCCTCACCAAGGAGTACATCATGCCTACCTCCAGTTTAAACAACTTACTTGAGTCTCATCTAAAACCATTGCTAATAGTGCCTGTATACCTACCTCCAGTTGAAACAACTTACTGGAGTCTCATCTAAAACCATTGCTAATAGTACCTGTACCTACCTCCAGTTGAAACAACTTACTTGAGTCTCATCTAAAACCATTGCTAATAGTGCCTGTACCTACCTCCAGTTGAAACAACTTACTTGAGTCTCATCTAAAACCATTGCTAATCCGTCAGTACACGATATGAATACACAATTAATACCGAGTCTGTTAGATCTCAAGAAAGTGACTAATAACTTGAAACAGATATACAGGGTGGCTTAAACAGTCCTTCAAAATAAGATGTAACAGTAGTACTGATTTCTACCGCTCGAAAGGGGACTGAAAAGTCCCTTAGCCCCACCATCAACACTATAGTAAACGCCTGCCTCGGTGATGTAGTGGGCAAGAAGCCCGTCCGGTAAACAGGAGGGTGCGGGTTCTATCCCAGCCGAGGCATGGAATTTTATTCTCATTTAATTGAGAGACTGACCACATAAGTAAGTATGTGTAATAATGGAGCTCTAAGGGTTAGGTGGTAGAGAACGCCTCTGGCGTTAACCTCGCCTAGTAGTTGCCGAA
>NW_007379495.1:46947-67836 GCF_000475195.1 Diaphorina citri
TACAAAAAGTTGAGTGAGCACCAAAGCTAAAATATTTACAATCAATAGAAATTTGAAATCTGAATATTGGCCACAAGAAAACTCCGGGATTATTAACCCACTTGAAACCTGTAGAACAAAAGTGCTCAGTTAAATGTTTCATTAGACAAGAAAACAGGAAAATAGCTTGGCAAGGTATTGCTTGAGATGCATAACGTGTCAAATAGGGATAAACAGAACCAACTCTAGCATCGAACCTTAATATCTTGCCGCGCTTTACATTAACATTGATTAACTTCTTGGGGGAGCTGAAAATTTTAAACATAGACATGAACATTTTACAATTAATCCAATCAGACCTCACTGACTTCTTCCTGTTCCTATATCGCCTTCCACCTGGAAATACAATAGCAAATAATAGGCAAAATCTGAGAAATATAAAGTATAAATAAGTCAAATAACCAAAGGAATCAGTTGTGTCAAATAAGGACCCGTTATCCGCGGGTTTGTCTACCAGAGCGTCTGGCACGCTCACACTCACAGAACTGTCACAGTTCAAATCCAAAGGGGTTTTACCCATCTCCAACTCTGGAGTTTCCAATAATGTGACGGAGCCTTCGTTAGAATGAAGTTCGCCCCGGGCGAGAATCGAATCTGTGACAGGGCAGGTGCGCCACCTACCTAACAACTAAACCAAGTTCAAACTCTGGTAGTAATTCTGACCATTATAATGGTTCAGCGAAATACAATTTCTTCTTTTTTTAACGCAAAATTTAATAAGCAAAACTAACTTCCTATAAGAGCTAAACACTGGAGAACGGCCTTTGAGAGCTAAACTTGAATTTAGTGAAACAATCGGACATTAAGACATACATACAGTTCGTACAACCTTTCTTGGTCTAAACGAGTCTATTTTCACACCCCAATCCTGTGAATGGCTGTGAACTTGTGAACAAGATACTGGTGAGCCAAATCTCCTATTGAAAATGAATTGGACAATAGAATCCTAAATAATTGTCAGTGAATCGATTATTATAATTACTTATGTTTTATGTATATCTACTTACTATTGTAGGCAATCTTTTAATTGATGTTTCCAATTGATTTATTCTGATTTGCTAATTGCTATCATTATTGTGAATGATATTTCACAATGAATACTGTAATCGCCACCTTTCTGTATTGTTCTAACAACAAAGAAAGCTGGTAGTCGACAGCCTAGTTATCTTGGAAGCGCTAGGTCGCGGGTTCGATTTTCGCCCGGGATGAACATTATCCTACGATCTAAAACAGTGGTTCCCAACTGGTGGTCCGCCGGCAGGTTTCAGGTGGTCCGCGAAGCCGTTCAATATATATATTTTTTTCCTACTCCTGTAAATTTTCGGTTTTCCGTTGAAGATGTGCCAGAAGACATCCAGGAGGAGCTGGTTGAGCTTCAAAATGATACAAATTTAAAAGAATCTTACAGAGATACAGAGCTATGGGATTGAACCCACGCCCTCCTGTTTACCAGGCGAGCGTCTTGACCACTACACCACCGAGGTGACCGAGGCAGGTAACGGGAAAATGAGTCCAAATTGAAGCCATTTGGGGGGCCCTGAACTTGTCAGTGCTTCATCAATCATGTATGAATGACTTGACTGACAGTCTAAAAGTCTGAAACTACAACTACACTAGTTCTTCTTCTTTTTTTTTCTTGGGCACTCAAAGTGTTAATTCAGACTAGGGTTAGATTGGCAACTGTGCGATAGCTTATTCTTTACTGAATCACTTATCAATATCAGAATTCAATTGGAAAAATAGTTCACAATGATAAGAGGATTTTTTTATTGAGAGTTAGTGGAGTGTCCAAGTCGAAAACCCATGATAACAAAGACATAGAAGTATACCAGCTTTTCTCAACTTGGGCACCGGATTACTTTTTAATTTCATATAATTTCAATGACAGAGGGACCCCCAAAGACCCAAGATCGGACCCAAAACGAGCAAAATCTTGACTACTTGTTGAACATAATAGGCTTTTGAGAGTATTTATGACAAAATAAACTAAATTACAGATAGGTTCCTTTGTTTGTTTGTCTATTTATTTTTCATTTTTTTTTAACTTTCGCGAAGAGCACCAGAGTAACCAGAGTTACCAGTTGGAAACCACTGACATAGACGAATAAAAAAAGTCTCTGCGTTGATAAGGGACACATACTCATAGGGCGATACTTGTCTTGTCTGCGATTGACGCGGCAATACGTAGCATTAGCTTTTCTAATCGGCCCTATCGGTGATAATGGACTCTTGAGTGGAAGGTAACCACTAGGCGAGGTTAATGCCTGATACAGCCTCTACCACCTAAGAGCCCGTTTCCACTTGTACACTCGGCGATAATGGACTCTTGAGTGGAAGGTAACCACTAGGCGAGGTTAATGCCTGATACAGCCTCTACCACCTAAGAGCCCGTTTCCACTTGTCGTTCGGAAAAAAATCGTGTCGTCCGTAGTGGAAACATTCTCTGCATTTACATTGCATTGCCTACAGGACATTTTGTGTCGTTCGGAAAAAAAACGTGTCGTCTCGCCTGTAATGGGAACACTCTTATTTAACTTACATTGCCTACAGGATATTCAAAAAAAAAGCTGTTGAAACTAACGACAAATGGGAAAGAGCCTTTAGTAGTAGACTTACTTTACTTTCCGTGTCCGGAAAAACCAATGTCAAATATTGCGCCAGTGTGTTGCAGTCTTGATTGCGGTTTCATTGGCTGCTATTAGGTCTCGTTGTAGAGACGGGGTGGCATTTATGGCCACCCTGTATAGACTACGTGTTGTGTATCCACCCAGTATTTACAATCACCAGTCCACTCTGTATTCTGGTTGCTAAGGCAACATCTCAATAGATAGTTTTTCCCTGCCTTCCTCTCTTCCCTGAGCTTTTTCATTGTCGTAATTTTTCCAATAATACATCTTCGATCTTACATTTATTCTTCACTTTACATATGAGTTCTTCTTCATTCAATAAAATACACAATACTTTTTGGCGACGAGGATAAAGCAAAGTTTACGTGCCACTTTTGTACAATTTTCATTCACAATGAGTTCATCAGAAGAAACTGCTGCGATTCTAAAACAGTTGAAGATTCAAGGGGAAGCCTTACAAGCTATTCTGAAGAATCAAGCAACTGCTACTTCTACAAAAGCAAATACAGAAAGTACATCACCTGGAGCTATTGTAAGTCATAATATTACGTTAGAAGCTTTCGATCCCGATATGTCGTTCGGAAAAAAATCGTGTCGTCCGTAGTGGAAACATTCTCTGCATTTACATTGCCTACAGGACATTTTGTGTCGTTCGGAAAAAAAACGTGTCGTCTCGTCTGTAGTGCGGAACACTCTCATTTAACTTACATTGCCTACAGGACATTCGAAAAAAAAAGCTGTTGAAACTAACGACAAATGGGAAAGAGCCTTTAGTAGAAGACTTGCTTACTTTCTGTTTCCGGAAAAACCAATGCTGTCAACGTCAAATATTGCGCCAGTGTGTTGCAGTCTTGATTGCGGTTTCATTGACTGCTATTAGGTCTTGTTGTAGAGATGGGATGGCATTTATGTAGACTTACTTACTTTCCGTGTCCGGAAAAACCAATGTCAACGTCAAATATTGCGCCAGTGTGTTGCAGTCTTGATTGCGGTTTCATTGGCTGCTATTAGGTCTTGTTGTAGAGATGGGATGACATTTATGGCCACCCTGTATAGACTACGTCACTGTCATCTAAGGTGTACTGGTACCTGTACCTACCTCCAGTTGAAACAACTTACTTGAGTCTCATCTAAAACCATTGCTAATAGTACCTGTATCTACCTCCAGTTGAAACAACTTACTTAACTAGGCTGGCAAAGTGTTTTGCTTTGATTAGGTACTTGGTGTTGAAATGATTGCTTTGCCCATTCAAGAGGGAAAGAGTGCGAGTATTCCCCTTTACCTCTTCATTTGAAGAACCAAACTAACAAAGTTTCATGAATAGATTACAATTCAAATGTTCTTACTGTCGATGTTCAGAATTTTCTAGATGTTCAGAAACAAATTAGATCATTTCGAGTATACGCAAAACAATGTGTGATCAATAATATCATAACCAAGGGGTTAAGTGATGGTGGGACACATACCTAATAGGGTTAATTGTTCTGTGACATATACAGTGTCACCTCATTTCTTTATTACTTTTTTCTTCAAGTTAATGCCCCCTGTATTTTAAAGTAACAGCAGAGAGAGAGAGAAAAAGTCTTATTTCAACTCACTAAATTTCCCCTTTAAGGTGGGTACCTTGAGTTTTAAATACCCTGTACAGCATTAAGGAGTGAGGAAGTGAGAAGAGTCAATAAGAATGTGATTGGACCACAGACCACAAAAATAAGGAAACCCCCCTGTATTTTAGAGTAACAGCAGAGAGAGAAAAAGTCTTATTTCAACTCACTAAATTTCCCCTTTAAGATGGGTACCTTGACTTTTAAATACCCTGTACAGCATTAAGGAGTGAGGAAGTGAGAAGAGTCAATAAGAATGTGATTGGACCACAGACCACAAAAATAAGGACCGAATAATAAAATTTACTTTAGCACAATAGGGTTTAGGACCACACTGGAATAGTAGGTATGTGTAGTTTCCTATCTGAATACAAAGTAAATATTGAGACAAGGGCTTGATATGAGTACCTAGCACAATAACAATAATAAACCTCAGCTGCTCAGCTCAACACAACAATTGAATCTCTAGGTAGAGGTGTTTCTATTGTCATATCTTATTCTTTGTCTTATCTTAAATGAACAATTTGTTTTACACTAAGCAGGGAAACAGGGATAGCTACTTCTCTTTTTAGAGTTCTCTCTTGGAGAGAGAGAAAAAAAATATGTACTTATTTACTTTTTATGTTTGGTTTCAGTGTCGGGCGAAAGCTGTCATGACGACCTGGCCTGTCTATCCATGGCCTCGCATGACAGACTTGGCCTGGAAGCCATCAGAACCCTACACAGACAGCTGGACGATGACGCCAACGGGGTCATTGAACTGTCCGAATCGGATGAGGTAAGTCCTAACCTGTGGTTAAACGAAGTGAGCTATGAGATTGAATTTGAAGATTTTCCATTACAGAGAAAATCCCGGAAAATATCAAGAGAGAATGTTGGAAAAAGTCAAGAAAGAATGGTGGAATAAAAGTCAAGAAAGAATGTTCTTCTCTGTAAAGGCCTGTTGTAGTGGGGACACTCTCGTTTAAATTACATTGCCTACAGGACATTCGGAAGGAAAAAAATCGGATGAAACTCACAAGTGAGAATGGGCCTTAAGGGTGTTTCTGCCACAATGGTTTTCTCACTCACTAGGTAGGTACTTTTCTTCACCACTGCCACCCTCAGGGAAGCAGTCCTGTGCGCGTAGTAAATTAAATAAGGGTAATAGAAAGTAAAAATCCAAGATACATAAGTCCAAGTCTGTACCAATTTAAAACACAAGTTGCTCGTACACACATTAGTCTGAGTTACATCGCAGGTAAGTTAACAAATGAGGAGGTCAGACACAGTGACCTTACTCCAAGGTAGGAATATCCATGTATCCGTGTTCTAAACTAAGGTGGAAGATTACAGTAAAGCCTAGGTCTCTATACTCTCTATGTGAAGTGTTGTCAATACAAAAACTAGAGCATGTGAAGTGCGTTATGAAGGAAAAGGACAAATAGGAGAGGCTCTTATGGCCGGTACCACAAAGTTAGTTTAAACTCCGTTTAAGTTTAACTCTCGAATTAAGTTATCTGATTGCCTGATTTTTATATTTATTTATTTATTTTTACATTTACTAGATGAGCTGGAAATAAAACATGGAATTTTTAGGTGAAAATTTAATTTCTAGGCATTGTTTGATTAAATGAATAATTAATAGCTTACCCTATTTTACATGTGATTAGGGTTCTTGGTAATTATTTTCCATTTCAGACTTGAGTTTCACCTCTCGTTATATATTTGTAAGTTATCTGTACTTACATAATGTTTTGTTTTATTGCCATTGTGTTTTCAGTGAAGACAAACCAGGCATTCCTGGGTTCTGGCTCACCGTATTTCACAATGTAAGCATGCTGAGTGATATTATTTTATATGTGATTAGGGTTCTTGGTAATTTTCCATTTCAGACTTGAGTTTCACCTCTCATTATCTATTTGTAAGTTATCTGTACATAATGTTTTGTTCTATTGCCATTGTGTTTTCAGTGAAGACAAACCAGGCATTCCTGGGTTCTGGCTCACCGTATTTCACAATGTAAGCATGCTGAGTGATATGGTGCAAGTGTACGATGAACCTATCCTCAAACATCTGCTCGATGTCCGAGTAATCATCCTGGAGAAAGATCCTATGGTAAGTTATTTATTTCAGTGGTAAGACTTGCGGAATGTAATAGTCACTTAAGAAACGGACCTAGACAAAGACCCAAAAATTGGGTCATTGATGATTACCAGGTCTAAAATGAAATGAGTAAATATTCCTTGTTAAGAGCAAGACTTGCGGAATGTAAAAGTCACTCAAGAAACAGACCTAGACAAAGACCCAAAAATTGGGGCATTGATGATTATCAGGTCTAAAATGAAATGAATAAATATTCCTTGTGTTAAGAGTAGGTACAAAGGAAACTTTAAACTTGATTTTTTGTTTGTTTGTTTTTTGTAGTTTTTTTTGTCATTATTTATTTATTTCCTTTTCTTTGAGGAAGAGGAGGTTTGATAGAGGGAATTGTAATAACAGATAACTTGTCATCTTAAAATCAAAGAGACAGCCAGCCTTTTCAAGAACAAACCTTCTCTGTGTAGGATGAAGTTCCCCCCAGATGGGAATCTAACCTGCAACCCAGCACTTTCAAGGCAGTAGCTCTACCTTCCAAACTAATTAGGCGGGCTAATTTCCTTCGTTCAGTCAATAAATTGATTTTTTTCCCTCCAGGGCTTCGTCCTCGAGTTTCACTTCTCAAAGAACCCCTACTTCTCCAACACTCTCCTCACCAAGGAGTACATCATTAACACATTCAAGGCAGTAGCTCTACCTTCCAAACTAATTAGGCGGACTAATTTCCTTCATTCAGTTAATAAATTGATTTTTTCCCTCCAGGGCTTCGTCCTCGAGTTTCACTTCTCAAAGAACCCCTACTTCTCCAACACTCTCCTCACCAAGGAGTACATCATGAAATGTGAACCTGATGAGAATGACCCGTTCAGTTTTGAGGGCCCCGAGATCTACAAGTGTGTTGGCTGCAAGATTGACTGGTACAAGGATCAAAACGTGACCGTCAAAACTGTCAAGAAGAAGCAGAAGCATAAATCAAAAGGTAAATAATATAAATAGCTATTATTAATCTGGTATTAAATAAATGTCATTTCATAATATCATGTAAGTGAGGGGGAGAAAAGGGCAAGAGAGGATGAAGAAAAGGTGGAAAGATTGTGTGAATCAAGACTTGAACGATGAGAATGACCCGTTCAGTTTTGAGGGCCCCGAGATCTACAAGTGTGTCGGCTGCAAGATCGACTGGTACAAGGATCAAAATGTGACCGTCAAAACTGTCAAGAAGAAGCAGAAGCATAAATCAAAAGGTAAATAATATAAATAGCTAGTATTAATCTGGTATTAAATAAATGCCATTTCATGATATCATGTAAGTGAGGGGGAGAAAAGGGCAAGGGAGGATGAAGAAAAGGTAAAGATTGTGTGAATCAAGACTTGAATGAGAAAAAATTCAACTGGACATCAGGTACACAATATTCCTGCCTGGAAGAGACTGACAAGAAACGCCGACCTTATTTAAGTAGGAAAAGGCTGGGAAGAAGATTATATCACAAAGACTTGAATGAGAAATAATTCAACTGGGCATGAGGTACTCAATATTCCTGCCTGGAAAAGACTGACAAGAAACGCCGACCTTATTTAAGTAGGAAAAGGCTGGGAAGAAGAAGATTATATCACAACTTTGGTGCTCACTGCAGCATCATTCCATTCTATTCTATTCTAATCAATAACTTACTTGATTCTGGAGGTGCTAGGGTTGTACTAGTCTCTATCCTTGAATTTGAATATTTCCTATCAAGATTGCTCTTCAATGGTACATCTTGAGGTGTGCTAACTTTAGATTGGATTATCACAGGCACTGTAGCATCTTCTTTAACACTACCATTACACACATAAATTAATATCAAAAATAAACCTATCGATAACCTAGTTGATTGAAAATAATTCATTTTTATCACTTGACACTTTTAACTTCACAAAAAGTATTCAAACAAAACACATAAAAATTATAGGAAGTGACTGGGGATTAGACTTTGAATGAATGGGTATTTGGGTATTGGTACTTTTTTAAAAAAATTTGGCACAGCTTATAATATCTCTAGTAGGAATACTTGTACTATTATTTATTATCTAATTTATCTTCTTGAGATTATTTTAAAATATTATCAAACATACTGATAATAGGTATGAAAGAAAAGATGGATAGGTATTTTTTTCTTCTCCAATGTAGACTTCAAGTTACCTACCATGCTGGGACTGGTCGCTATGCACATTTATATTATACATAGCTACTCATTTTCCTCACGAGACTGAGTGGGCCCCACAAGAGCCAGTCACGAAATCAATCATTTGCATGATGCAAATTTTTTAACCCCGCTGGGAATCGAACCCGGGTCTTCCGCGTGGAAGGCGAGCGCAGTGATCACTACTCCATGGGAGAAGTGACTGGGGATTAGACTTTGAATGAATGGGTATTGGTACTTTTTAAAAAATATTTGGCACAGCTTATAATATCTCTAGTAGGAATACTTGTACTATTATTTATTATCTAATTTATCTTCTTGAGATTATATTTTAAAATATTATCAAACATACTGATAATAGGTATGAAAGAAAAGATGGATAGGTATTTTTTTCTTCTCCAATGTAGACTTCAAGGCTGTAGCATAGTATGGACCAGTGTGTTTTTTACCAGGTAATTTTCATTTCATTGCACTTTTCCACGAATAAAAGAAAGAGGTAATAAATTAATTTTTATAAAAAATAGGTATAAAAAACTCGATTTTTTCTAGAAAGGAAAAAAATTGGAAAGAAAATGGAAAATTTGAAGAGATAACCGGAAAAATTATTTTTCACCCTTTCGTTCCGTGTTGTTTACTATTGGGTACTGCTGACTGCTGATTTACTGATGTGCAAATTTTTTACTGCCAAAAAAGTACGGCTACTTTGCCATGTTGCCAAGTTGAATGTTTTCAGATTTTTCCGGTCACAAAGCTGCGTCCAGAGTTATCAACATTATTTTGCGAAATTTTCACACACGAAAATTTCAAACCAAAGGCCAAAGATGAGGATAAAAATTAATTTTGTACAAAAAAGACCACTAAAATTTTCATTTTGAATGGCTGTGAACTTGTGAACAAGATACTGGTGAGGCAAATCTCCTATTGGAAATGAATTGGACAATAGAATCCTAAATAATTGTCAGTGAATCGATTATTATAATGGAGCAGTTGCAGTTGGGTAAAAATTATGAATAAAAGGTCGATTCCTACGTAAAAAGTTGTGAAAAATCCAAATCTGAAAGTACTCCATGGGAGCTGACTATCCTTTAGTATGTATATTTAAACCACTTTAACATATTGTCTCCTTTTGTTCCCTCTCAAGGTCAAATCAGAATCGTGAACAAAACGGAGCCGAACGACTCGTTCTTCAACTTCTTCAATCCTCCGACTGTACCCGAAGATCCAAACGCGGAAATTGACGAAGAGACGCAAGCCCTGCTGTCGAGTGACTTCGAGATCGGACACTACATTCGGGAACGTGTCATTCCTCGCGCTGTTCTCTACTTCACAGGTTAGTTTGCCTATTAATATTATTATTTTAAGAACTGTAACTACTTTGGTTTTCTGTAACTACTTTGGTTGTAACTACTTTGGTTTTCTCGTCCCGAAGTCGAAGAGAAAAGGATGGAAAGCCAGCCGTTCCGTGAACGAATCTTATAAAGTTCGCCCTAGGTGGGAATCAAACCCGTCTATTAATATTTATTATTTTAAAAGGAGAGAACTGTAACTACTTTGGTTTTCTCGTCCCGAAGTCGGAGAGAAAAGGATGGAAAGCCAGCCGTTCGGTGAACGAACCTTATAAAGTTCGCCCTAGGTGGGAATCAAACCCGCGACCTAGCGCTTACAAAGCCGACTCGCTACCTTCGAACTTCCAAACTAACTAGGGTGGCACCCTTATGGTTATCCTTGCCTCAATTAAGTGGGTGCAGCCACGCTACCATCCATGCTAACTAGAACCGTATTTTACTATATGACTTTTTTTTTAGTCATCGTACAAAATTTCTCTTTGGACTAGTTTGGAAGTAATTATGCCACCACACCCGCTGCCAGTCCAAACAGAAATTTCGTATAATGACTCAAGAAAAAGTCTCATAATAAAATACGGCTTAGGGTGACTGATATTGACTTCAGTCTTGACTTGAGACCGAGATTTTTGTTCATAAACAATTAAACACGGGCGAAGCTAATGGACATAACCAAGCAATATTTGGGCCTAAAATCACGTCATGACTTTAAACAGTCCATGATTCAGGAAAAAAAAAAAAAAAAAAACTGCCAGCATTTCCCCTTGTAAAATGTCGTGACCTTATGACTAATATCGTTTCTGTTCCCGTCCACAGGAGAAGCGATGGACGATGATTTGGAAGAGGAAGAACTGGAGGAGGAAGAGGAAGACGATGAGGAAGACGAGGACGAGGAGGAGGCAAGTGAGAGCGACGAAGATGAAGATACTCACCCTCCCCCCCACCATGCCAAGCGGGGCAAGGGGAAGGGGTCGGCACTCAAGGGCGCCCAGCAAGGCCAGCAGCAGGACTGCAAACAGCAGTGAGGGGAGGGGAGGAAACTAACCTAGGGAGACCTATAAGAAGATATACCTATGAGGGAGTCAACTAAAAGAGACATGAAGAGGTGACAAAGGAGTGTATAATTATATGAGAAAAGAGTAGCGGAAGAAGGCAATAGAGAGTGACAAGCGAAGAAATGGTATTGTCCATCCAGATACTAATGAGATGTAACATTGCTTGACTACAGGGGGAACTGGAGCATTCAATGTGCTATCTGGGTATACACCCATTGAACATGTAAGAATCACTGAGGTTGTTGTCTTGCTGTTAATTCAATGTCCATCTTTAATTTTTCAGGTGGTCATCTTACATCACATGTTATCCAAAGCATCCGATATACTACACCCATTGAACATGTAAGTATCACTGAGGTTGTCGTCTTGCTGTTAATTCAATGTCCATCTTTAATTTTTCAGGTGGTCATCTTACATCACATGTTATCCAAAGCATCAGTGTCAGCGAGACCATCTGTGTTGTGGTGCTATAAGAAAGAACTTGGGTTCAGTAGGTGAGTATGACATAAGCCTTTTACACAAGTACACTCGAACACACTGAAACTTTTTTCTTTTCTTTAAGCTTTCTTTAAGCTAACTTATTAAGGTATTAAGGCTTAAAAAAGCATATTAAGTATAAGACTATGTGTTTGATTTCAGATTACTCTGGACGAGTCCATACGATACAAGCCGGGTGATGCGGTAGAGAAGTGGCTTACTCATCTATTATGTCTGGACGCAGCCTGTCCACCTAGAGCACATCCCAATATTCCTAATGTTGATTACTAATGCAAAGGAATTGATCCTTGATCATTAGGCTACTAGCCTAATATGGATTTTTGGGCTTGTGATCTCTACTATATCTCCAGGTAAATGCTGGGTTCTACAGCGATTTTTTTTTTCTCTCTCTTTCGAAGAGGTTTGACTGCTAAGGTATTATCGTCCCGAAATCGAAGAGAGAAGGAAGACAGGATAGGAAAAAGCCAGCCATTCCCAGAACGAACCTTATCTGTTTAGGATAAATTCCGCATCAGGCGGGAATCGAACCCGCGACCTAGCGCTTGCAAGGCAGGCGCGCTACCAACCAAGCTAACTGGGCTGGCGTTCTACAGAGAACTCGGGTTGACGAATTCTCACGAATTACACGTTCTTCACAAAAATGGATGGCACACTACCGCTGTGGTTCGAAAATTGACGAGTCCTTCTTTAACTAAGAGCGAATCCAAAAGTAAACTGGTGGATGTAGGTGTACCTATATGAATGACGTAAAATGCATTCTTTCATTTCACAGAGACACCCTATTCTGCTATCACAAGGCCTCCGAGAGTTTCCTCCAACGTATAGTGTCCCTGTTTGTCGCCTCACACTACAAGAATTCCCCCAATGATCTTCAAATGATGTCTGACGCTCCTGCCCACCATCTGTTCTGTCTCCTAGGTCCTGTGTCTCCCAACACTAAGGCTTTGCCTGAAGTTTATTGTGTTATACAGGTAACTAGCGGTTCACTTAATAGAACTCACTCGGAAAAAGGGCATCTAGGAACCTAGGAAGTGTGCAAAGCCCTGCTCCTGCCCACCATCTGTTCTGTCTCCTAGGTCCTGTGTCTCCCAACACTAAGGCTTTGCCTGAAGTCTATTGTGTAATACAGGTAACTTACACTAAGGCGTTGCCTGAAGTCTACTGTGTTATACAGGTAACTAGCATGGTTGAATTGTAGAACTGACTCGGAAAAAAGAGCTCTAGACTTTAGGAAATGTCCAAAGTCCCAGCTAAGCCTTAAAATGTCGGTAAAAGAAAATAAAAATGTGTGCTTCACCGCTGTTTTCGTATTTTGTATCAATGAAACAACTGCTACGTTTATAATACAATACGGTCCGTGTCATAACATGCCCAACCGATCATCATCATCTAGGTACTTTTATAAAATAATGAAAGTATATCCCCCCCCCCACACACACACACACGGACCTTTGGCCGAAACCCTTTTTTGGGGGCAATTGGACCATAAAACGTCCACATCCGTCAAAAAACGAAGGTCGAAAAATTTGTCGATCACAATAGTTTTAATTTGTAGATCAACCTCTAGATTTTCATTTGGAGAAAGGAAGTCTTAATTTGAACAGAGGTACGTAAAACGTTGGAACGAAAACGGTACCCATGAACCATGGTAGAAAGAATAAGAGAAGGTAGGGCAACGCGCATAGTGCGCCTTCAAAAGTATGCCACATTGCATTTCGTGACGTCACGCAGTTGCTCATTATCTGGCCAGCCTAGTTAGCTCGCCTGCTTTGTTGACGCTAGATCGCGGGTTTGATTCCCGCCTGGAGAGAACGTTATCCTAAACAGGTGCTTGGAACGGCTGGCTTTCTCCTATTATGTCCTCCTTCCCTGTTCGATTTTGGGACAATAAGACCTTAGCAGTTACAGTTCCCTCTATCAGACCTCTTTAATGAATAAATTATTTTTGCTATCTTATAGGTACCTTACACAATCATTAGTAATGTCATCCAAGTAATGATGATGAAAAATCAGAAAATCCGGAATTCCATCATTAGTAATGACATTACTAATGATCATGTAAGGTACCTATTAGGTTCGAACACACTGAAACTTTTTTCTTTTCTTTAAGCTTTCTTTAAGCTAACTTATTAAGGTATTAAGGCTTAAAAAAGCATATTAAGTATAAGACTATGTGTTTGATTTCAGATTAGATTGATGAAGCACTGACAAGTTCAGGGCCCCCCAAATGGCTTCAATTTGGACTCATTTTCCCGTTACCTGCCTCGGTCACCTCGGTGGTGTAGTGGTCAAGACGCTCGCCTGGTAAACAGGAGGGCGTGGGTTCAATCCCAGCCGAGGTATGGAATTCCTCAATATAATTTGAGAATTTGACCACAATAATAGTAGTAGCCTACTGCTGGAGTAAAGGGACTTTTCAGTCCTATAATAATTTGAGACTTTGACCACAATAATAGTGCTGTAGTAAAGGGGCTGAAAAGGGTTCTATGCGAGCAGTATAAATAAGCACTATTGTTATTAATCTATTACCGAGGAGGCCCCAGGCAAAATCTTTAGGGGAGCCCCTAAAGTAGATTCGCCCCTGACTTAAAAAATAAGAAAATCGATCAAATAGTAAACATTTAAATATGGTTCACACATGAAGACAGACAGGCAAATCAGTGAGTCTTTGTGAAGATTGAATGGAATGGGTGATGGTGTAGCCTTGATTTCAGTCAAACATTATTGACGCTATTCAGGGCCCCCCAAATGGCTTCAATTTGGACTCATTTTCCCGTTACCTGCCTCGGTGGTGTAGTGGTCAAGACGCTCGCCTGGTAAACAGGAGGGCGTGGGTTCAATCCCAGCCGAGGTATGGAATCCTCAATATAATTTGAGAATTTGACCACAATAATAGTAGTAGCCTACTGCTGGAGTAAAGGGACTTTTCAGTCCTATAATAATTTGAGACTTTGACCACAATAATAGTGCTGTAGTAAAGGGACTTTTCAATCCTATGCGAGCAGTATAAATAAGCACCATTATTAATCTATTACCGAGGAGGCCCCAGACAAAATCTTTAGGGGAGCCCCTAAAGTAGATTCGCCCCTGACTTAAAAAATAAGAAAATCGATCAAATAGTGAACATTTAAATATGGTTCACACATGAAGACAGGCAGGCAAATTAGTGAGTCTTTGTGAAGATTGAATGGAATGGGTGATGGTGTAGCCTTGATTTCAGTCAAACATTATTGACGCTATTCAATGTGATTCAGGCCCGAATATTTGCCTTCCTAGCCTAGGTCTGGTCTAGTGGATATGGGTGTTGAGCGTAGGAAAGCTGGATTCGAATCTTCTTGACGGGGTAAAAAATTCAAGAAACGTTGTGTGAAACGCGTCCATAGTTCCATACTATATTTTAAATGATAATGATGACTAAGCGTGCTGTTTTTGTTTTGTTTTTCAGTTCCTGCGGGAAGAACTCAAATACGATGACGGTGCTGAGAAGCGACAGAAAGCGTTCCACAAGAATGATGACATGCATGTGTCTGTCAAGGAGCTGTGGGATGTTTGGATCAAATCTGAAGTAAGTCATTCAATTTAATGATAAATTCTTTACCTATTGTTCAAAATTCATACATAAGTACATGTTCTACAAAAGGCGGGATTATTGTCTTAGACAATCTCTGCCATCCAACCCAATCTAACGCCGGCCATTCACGATCAGACCGTCTGATAGGGCTCTCGGACAGTCTGACAGACCTAGGCCTGAAGCTCAGCTACTGTCCTCTTTATCTGTTTAGGATAAATTTCGCCCGATTGGGAATCAAACCCGTGACCCAGTGCTTACAAGAACGGCGCGATCATAAAATTAAATAATACAAGTTCTACAAAGGCGGGATTATTGTCTTAGACAATCTATGCCATCCAACCCAATCTAACGCCGGCCATTCACGATCAGACCGTCTGATAGACAGTCGGATAGGTCTCTCGGACAGTCTGACAGACCTAGGCCTGAAGCTCAGCTACTGTCCTCGTTATCTGTTTAGGATAAATTTCGCCCGATTGAACAAGTTCTACAAAAGGCGGGATTATTGTCTTAGACAATCTCTGCAATCCAACCCAATCTAATGCCGGCCATTCACGATCAGACCGTCTGATAGGTCTCTCGGACAGTCTGACAGACCTAGGCCTGAAGCTCAGCTACTGTCCTCGTTATCTGTTTAGGATAAATTTCGCCCGATTGGGAATCAAACCCGTGACCCAGTGCTTACAAGAACGGCGCGATCATAAAATTGAATAAACGATAGGTATTGTGTGTCTGGCTGGGGGACATTAAACAGGGAGTAGACCAGCCTGAATTTCCCTTGCTAAAAACGCCGACCCCGTCTGTAGTTCAGGGGAAAAAGCGAAGAAGAAGAAACGATAGGTATTGTCCGCATTATCGACTTCGGCATGTGAACGCATTCCTCCTCGTTCCTAAACGATAACGACCAAAACCTTGTCTCGAATTTTTTCTCACAGTTTCCCGTTTCTATTGTCTCTGTTGTCGCTCGAATTTCGAAATTTTGGCGACAGCTCAAAAAATCGAAAAATTATGCTCCTAGGGGTTATAAATTTTCTTTCACTCTCTCTCTCTCTCTCCTCTTTGAATCGTATGTTATCTGTTTTCCATTCTGTATAGGCTCTAGGTACAAATTGTCTGTATTTACCTAATTTTGCCTACTTAATTCTTTGCCTGTTTTTTCATCGCCGATTTTTCTACCTTGTCGTTTTTTCTTCTTTCCACTTTTTTTTCGTTTTTATTTTGTGTGAAGATTTCCAAAGAGCATTTTTCTTTCCGTTTTTTTCTTCAAGTCATGTAATATTTTTTTTTTCATTTATCTTTCTTTGATATTGCATCATTTTTTCTCTCGCCTCTGTCTTCGGTTTCTTTTAATTGCTCGGTATATTTTTCTCTATATTGTCCGTAATCAGATACAATGAGTGTAACGAAGTACACACGTTTGTCTTTAAGACGCCTGAAGTTCATGAAGAGAGCGCTGATTAACGTTATCTATCATTGTTATCAGTCTTCTTCTTTTCATTTCTTCTTCTTCCTTACATTTCTTGACTTTTTCAATTATTTTGTTTCCGTCTTGAGCAATGCGTGATTTTTTTCCGCCCCACAACATACTTCTTATTTCCCAATTATTACTTTCTTTTTTGTTATTTACCATTACTACATCTTCGTTTTGCTCCAGAAAGGGGTAGATTTTTGATTTTTGGCTTCCTTTTTCTTGAGGTTCTAGCGATCTAAGCTCACATTTTAAGTGTTGTATGGTTGTACCAGAATTATTAGATATGTACATGGCAGAATACACGTTAGATACTTACCTATACCTATACACGAGTCCATTTATTTGGGATATTTGTATAGACTTGTATTAATTCTGAGTTTTCTTAACACTTTGAGTGCCCAAGCCAAATTGGTGTCATTTCAAACTAGTTATGTATGTGATTTTAGGCATACTCGTATATGACTAACGTGACACTTAAACTCCCAACGTGTTAATTTGCACATCCTCTTAGTTACTACGTCAAATTCCAGTGTTGCACGATGTCCGAACTCATTTTCCGTGTTTACAGTGTTGTCGCGAGGACGCCGGGGGCCAGCAGCACGGGGGGATCACATCACAGGGATAGGGGGGCTTGGAATTACGAGGGCACGGGGAGGTACACGCCCCCCGATCACCCGTCCCTGATATCCCCCCGGCGGGACAACTCTGCCACAACCACCACCACGACCACGACCACTGTGTCAGTGGCTATCCATAGGAAAAAACATTCTAAGTCAAGGTAAGTAAACCTTCTGCTTTTCATTACTTTAATCGAGTAAACGTCCCAAAGTCACACCAAACTTGACCAAACGCTTCTCCTTTTTCGGTAATATCTCGGTCGCTTCACATCGGAGTTCATCGCAGATCTATTAATAATTCATGGTCATATAGCAAAACGGGTACATTAGACTCGTGTGGTCAATGTCGTAGCATACCCATCCCTCATTAGATGGTCGAGAAGACACAATACCACAATAATTCTTCTGAATGGTCAACACGCATTGTTTGAATCATAGTTTTACTTATAACATCATTCAAACAAGTGACAAATGTGTTGGCGATTGGGAAGTTGTGTATTTTTTCCCTATACTGATAACAATTCTTCTGTATGGCTAAGTTGTTGGATGAGACCATAGATGGAATAAAACATGAGCGTGGGCATCCGAATAGGATGTGTTTATGCCTCGGAGGCACGATACTCACAAAAGTAAATGCTTGCCTGGTAATGGGGAGGGCGTAGGTTTGAATCCCAACCGAAGCATATATACCTATTTGTAGAATTTTAGCACCGAGCTAAGTTGTTGGATGACCATAGATGGAATAAAACATGAGCGTGGGCATCCGAATAGGATGTGTTTATGCCTCGGAGGCACAATACTCACTAAAGTAAATGCTTGCCTGGTAATGGGGAGGGCGTAGGTTTGAATCCCAACCGAAGCATATATACCTATTTGTAGAATTTTAGCACCGAAGAAAATGATGCCAAGGGTTAGGTCATTAGGTGGTAGAGAAGATCTTAAGCTCTGTCCACACATAGTCGACAGCCGTCAATCGATGTCAAACAAATGCTGAAGACAACTTTTTTTCCAGTCGACCGTCGCGTCCATCGATGGTCGACCAACAAGGTCGACTATGAAGAGACACCGATTTAGACAGTATCTATCCTAGGTGGAACTGAAGATTTTCTGCATACATGGAGCAAAATAGGTATAGCAATACGTGGAATATTATGAAACACCAGAGCGGGGATTTACCTGTAATGATGTTTAGTGAATAAGAAGCGGCTATTTTTCCAGTCGCGTCCATCGATGGTCGACCAACAAGGTCGACTATGAGGAGACACCGCTTTAGACAGTATCTATCCTAGGTGGAACTGAAGATTTTCTGCATATATGGAGCAAAATAGGTAGCAATACGTGGAATATTATGAAACACCAGAGCTTTTTTTTTCCAGTCGACCGTCGCGTCCATCGATGGTCGACCAACAAGGTCGACTATGAAGAGACACCGATTTAGATAGTATCTATCCTAGGTGGAACTGAAGATTTTCTGCATATATGGAGCAAAATAGGTAGCAATACGTGGAATATTATGAAACACCAGAGCGGGGATTTACCTGTAATGATGTTTAGTGAATAAGAAGCGGCTTGATTGGGCAGTGTGCCGAAAATATCGGACACATAGACCTACCTATTCCTATATCATCACATGTGTCCTATATTTTATATTGTTTTATATGTTACTTATATATTCAGGGCCTTTCCCCCCGGGGGGCGGGCTTATCCGACCCCATCTGGGATCCTTGACGGGGCCCAGCAATTTTTCCTTCCAAAAAGAAGCCACCCTAGTTAGCTTGGCTGCCTTGTAAGCTTTAGGCCGCGGGTTCGATTCCCGCCCCGGGGCGAATTTTATCCTGAACGGATAATGTTCGGTCTCGGAACGGCTGGTTTTCTCCTATTCTGTCTTCGATTTCGGGACGATAAGACCTCAGCGGTTACAGTTCCCTTTATCAAACCTCTTAGAAAAAAAAGTTTGCCGCTCTAAATATTTGGGGAGAAATTTCTTGTGAATTTCAATTCGTACTTGTAACATAGGTACCACTCTCTTCTCTACTTAATATTGGCGACATGCTACAGAAGAATAGATGTGACACAGACATATGAGTGTGTCACACATGTCGGATGTTCAATGGTGAGAGAAGCTCTAGTAATGTGATATTTGGTACCTACCTAAAGGTCCTAAAGCATTGGTTCCCAACCTGGGGGTATTTACCCCCCGAGGGGTAAAATACACTTTATCGAGGGGTAAAAAGAACTAAGCGCTAAGTGAAAAAAAGAAGAAAAAAAATACAAAAGACGTAGGAAAAAAAGATGGGATGAAGGAAATTTATGTGACGATGTGTGAACGGACCCTTAAAACCTCGATATCATTGGTTCCCAACCTGGGGGTATTTACCCCCCGAGGGGTAAAATACACTTTTTCGAGGGGTAAAAATAACTAAGCGCTAAGTGAAAAAAAAGAAAAAAAAAATACAAAAGACATAGAAAAAAATAGAAAGTAAAAAAGATGGGATGAAGGAAATTTATGTGACGATGTGTGAACGGACCCTTAAAACCTCGATATAAAACCTCTGAGATGTGCACTATGGCTGTTAGGTGTGTGAGTAGAACTCTACTTATTTTTAGGTAGAACCCGTAGAACTCTATTTTTGCACAGGTTGAATGAACCAGCTCCCAGTGGATCACTGAAGATGATGTCAGCTTTCCGTGCTGTTATTTTACTGCTAGTATAAGCATGACAATGGATCACTGAAGTTAGACAACGGTGAGCGTGGTTGGTATTCGGATGGGTGACCATCTGGACAATCGCGGTCCGCTGGATTTTTCAGGTCCCACTCAATGCCTCTAATTTGATTTTAATCATGCTTCTGCACAAAACGGACGTTTATTGCAACTTCAAATGACATCATGTCGAAACTAAATTTTTCTCCCGCGTTATAGTGTTATACCATTGGTTCCCAACCTGGGGGTATTTACCCCCCGAGGGGTAAAATACTCTTTTTCGAGGGGTAAAAAGAACTAAGCGCTAAGTGAAAAAAAGAAAAAAAAAATACAAAAGACATAGGAAAAAAAAAAAAAAAAAAAGGGGTGAAGGGAGTCTCTTAAATCCCTATAGAGCATTGGTTCCCAACCTGGGGGTATTTACCCCCCGAGGGGTAAAATACACTTTTTCGAGGGGTAAAAAGAACTAAGCGCTAAGTGAAAAAAAGAAAAAAAAATACAAAAGACATAGGAAAAAAAGATGGGATGAAGGAAATTTATGTGACGATGTGTGAACGGACCCTTAAAACCTCGATATAAAACCTCTGAGATGTGCACATTGGTTCCCAACCTGGGGGTATTTACCCCCCGAGGGGTAAAATACACTTTTTCGAGGGGTAAAAAAAACTAAGCGCTAAGTGAAAAAAAAATACAAAAGACATGGAAAAAAAAGATGGGATGAAGGAAATTTATGTGACGATGTGTGAACGGACCCTTAAAACCTCGATATAAAACCTCTGAGATGTGCACTATGTGCTTTTGTTCTACTTATTGAAAATAATGTTAAATTTAATAAATAAATTAAAAAATAAATAAATAAACCTACTGACCAACTGGATACAATTTCAATATGTACTAGGGTTGCCAGATCATTTTCAGCCCAAAACGGGACAAGCGACCTAAAACGTTAAAAAAAACGGGATTTTGGATGAAAATAGGGTTGCCAGATCATTTTCAGCCCAAAACGGGACAAGCGACCTAAAACGTTAAAAAAAAACGGGATTTTGGATGAAAATACGGGACAAGCAGCTTTTTTAACCCCCCCTAGCCCTCACCCTGCAATTT
>NW_007379495.1:68616-94635 GCF_000475195.1 Diaphorina citri
GACCGCGGTCGTGGGGCCTGTGGTCCCTACTTTGGATAGTTCCACTCTAGAGTCTAATAATAAACAAGGTAACGGGAATAGTAAGGTTACTTTGCCTACTTGCTCCATACTAAAGTACCTACATACTAGAATACTACATAGTATGTATGAAGATACTAGGACGCTTGGCCTTATCATCAGTGAGTATACCTCTGGTCTTATCACTGAGTATAATAGGTACTTCTGACAACATTGCAGTATACTAACTCTGTGTTGAAACGGAGCTATAATAGTCGCAGAGGTTTCTGATACAGAGCTATTAATTAAATAAATAGTCCATATCACCTACTATAGTAGGGTATACACATGTGCCGGGATTACCAGGCCCGATTATCTTGGATCGGAGAAAATTGGTCGAACTAAACCTAAACCTCTGGATATTCACACCTGTACGGTAATGACTGTACAGTCATCAGGTCATCGCCGTTTTCATTTCGTAGCTACTGAACGCAGATTTTACACAACGGCTATATTAGACTCGTATGGTCTGTGTCGTAGCATGTCTGATTGTCGGCATTTCCTTCCCGTATCATGTCCCTAATCAGTCAGTCGAGAAGAGAGACAATACTGTTGACAAACAACATATCGCGGGCTTGTAGGCATGTTGATCCACACAGAAAGTGTGGTCTGTGTCGTAGCATGCCCATAACGTAGTATGTCCCTTATCAGTCAGTGGAGAAGAGACACAATACTCTTGATCAACAACATTTCCTGTAGTGTTTGCATGTTGATCCACACTGAAAATTAGGTGAAATGTTGATCAAAGTAGTTAGCGGTGTGAACCCAGCTTTACCTGCTTTACGCTTAATCGTCCAAGTGTGAAACCGGCCATTAGAATCCACTCTTGCCAAATCTGAACCAAACAGCTCCTCCCTCGGCCTTATCATGTGTTATCAGTGTACACTTGGTAACAACGCTTTAACTTTCATTAAACTAGGTCTTTGACCTCCTGATGTATTCGTTAATCACTTTACAGTCTTAACATGACTACTGGTTCATATGTACAGTCTAATATGACTGAATAGTAGTTTATTTAATTTTTGAACGGATGAATTTAAAAACCTGAAATTTTGTATACGAGCCTATATTTACCTCTCGTTTTTTGTAGGCTATGTAAAAGTTCAAAGTCTTTTTCAGGGTGGGCCAACTTTTTAGAAGTCGAATTTAGGGCCAATTACTTTGTGATAAGATAACACGGGCTACTAAACCGTTAAACCATCATTCCGTGCGTCCTGCTTTAAACACTTTCTTAGCATGTCCCCCATACATTCAATACCTATATTTCGAATCTCCCCATAAGGGATATATCTCAAGTGAACACCCTGTATATAGCTACGTAACATCAGCATTATATCGACAGTGTTATTAAGTACATGGTGAGATATCAGACTTTAACTAGCACAGTAGTAAAAGTAGGTAGTAGGTACTCAACACGCGTACACCCTATTATAGCTACGGTGCTCCTCATAAGGGACAAATCTCAAGTGGACACCCTGTATATAGCTACGTAACATCGGTATTATACCGACAATGTTGAGTACTTGGTGAGATATCAGACTTTAACAAGCAGTAGTAAAAGTAGGTAGTAGGTACTCAACACGCGTACACCCTATTATAGCTACGGTGCTCCTAATGACTGTACAGTCATCAGGTCACCGCCGTTTTCATTTCGTAGCTACTGAACGCAGATTTTACACAACGGCTATATGAGACTCGTATGGTCTGTGTCGTAGCATGTCTGATTGTCTGCATGTCCTTCCCGTATCATGTCCCTAATCAGTCAGTCGAGAAGAGAGACAATACTGTTGACAACACAACATATCGCGGGCTTGTAGGCATGTTGATCCACACAGAAAGTGTGGTCTGTGTCGTAGCATGCCCATAACGTAGTATATGTCCCTCTGTGGTTTCTTTTAGTCTCCTCCGCGTTCTTCTCTTTCTCATTTTCTTCTCTTTCGGTTACTCCCTACATTATTTCACCTCTTCCTTCTTCTCCTTCTCTCCCTCCTTACTCCTGCTGCTCCCCCTCTTTTCCTTCTTCTTCTCTTCTTCCTCCTGCTCCTCTTCCTCACCCTCTCCTCTTTTTCCTCCCTCATCCTTCCCCTTATTTCAACATCTGTATTTCCTGTGTTGCGGTTCTCTTTGTTATAAGTATAAGTACATACTTGCTTGTACGCGCCTTTCCTCCCATTACCTATACATAGTGCTCTCAATATTTTCTTTCCCTTGTAGCCTCTCCCTTAGTCTTCCTCCTCCTTTATCTTCTTCTCCTTCCTTTTCCTTTGTCTTCTCCTTCTTCTTTTTCTTCTCACTCCTTACTCCTGCTGCTCCCCCTTCTTTTTCCTTCGCCCCTCTTCCTCCCCCTCTTCTCCTTCTCTTCCTTTTCCTCTTCTTCTCTTCTTCCTCCTCCTGCTCCTCTTTTTCCTCCTCCTCCTGCTCCTCTTTTTCCTCCCTCATCCTTCCCCCTTATTTCAATATCTGTATTTCCTGTGTTGCGGTTCTCTTTGTTATAAGTATAAGTACATACTTACTTGTGCGCGCCTTTCCTTCCATTACTTATACATACATAGTGCTCTCAATATTTTCTTTCTCTTGTAGCCTCTCCCTTAGTCTTCCTCCTCCTCCTTTATCTTCTTCTCCTTCCTTTTCCTTTGTCTTCTCCTTCTTCTTCTTTTCATTTCTTCTTCTTCCTTACATTTCTTGACTTTTTCAATTATTTTGTTTCCGTCTTGAGCAATGCGTGATTTTTTTCCGCCCCACAACATACTTCTTATTTCCCAATTATTACTTTCTTTTTTGTTATTTACCATTACTACATCTTCGTTTTGCTCCAGAAAGAGGTAGATTTTTGATTTTTGGCTTCCTTTTTCTTGAGGTTCTAGCGATCTAAGCTCACATTTTAAGTGTTGTATGGTTGTACCAGAATTATTAGATATGTACATGGCAGAATACACGTTAGATACTTACCTATACCTATACACGAGTCCACTTATTTCGGATATTTGTATAGACTTGTATTAATTCTGAGTTTTCTTAACACTTCGAGTGCCCAAGCCAAATTGGTGTCATTTCAAACTAGTTATGTATGTGATTTTAGGCATACTCGTATATGACTAACGTGACACTTAAACTCCCAACGTGTTAATTTGTACCTCCTCTTAGTTACTACGTCAAATTCCAGTGTTGCACGATGTCCTAACTCATTTTCCGTATTTACAGTGTTGTCGCGAGGACGCCGGGGGCCAGCAGCACGGGGGGATCACATCACAGGGATAGGGGGGCTTGGAATTACGAGGGCACGGGGAGGTACACGCCCCCCGATCACCCGTCCCTGATATCCCCCCGGCGGGACAACTCTGCCACAACCACCACCACGACCACGACCACTGTGTCAGTGGCTATCCATAGGAAAAAACATTCTAAGTCAAGGTAAGTAAACCTTCTGCATTTCGTTAAAGGAAAAAGCCAGTCTTTCTGAGAACGAACCTTGTCTGTTGAGGATAATATCCGCCCCGGGCGGGAAGCGAACACAAGTTAGACGCGCTGCCCTCCAAGCTGACGAGGCCGGCAACAATGTTTTTTTTTCCAAGAGGTTTGACAGAGGGAACTGTATCTGCTATGGTCTTATCGTCCCGAAATCGAAGAGAGAAGGAAGACAGGATAGGAGAAAGCCAGCCGTTCCGAGAACGAAAGTCTTATCGTCCCGAAATCGAAGAGAGAAGGAAGACAGGATAGGAGGAAAGCCAGCCGTTCCGAGAACGAACATTATCATCCGCCCCGGGCGGGAATCGAACCCGCAGCCTAGCGCTTTTTTTTAAAGATGAGTGTTCCACCGCCGTTTTTTTTATTTCGTATAGCAATGGAACAACTGCTTACAAGGCAATGTTTAGCTATGAACAATGTTCATTTACTGTCCCGGCAACCCGGCATCGGCATTAGAAGTGCCGATAGAACTGTTACGAGAGAGATCAATACGCGAACATTAAACTGGATTGAGGACTGATATTATACTGAAAGGCTTGATTTATTGACGCTCAGATCAGACAAGGTCGAATGAATAATTTCCATGCTGTGCTGTGAGTGAAGTGAGCAGTTACCTTTAATCGAGTAAACGTCCCAAAGTCACACCAAACTTGACCAAACGCTTCTCCTTTTTCGGTAATATCTCGGTCGCTTCACATCGGAGTTCATCGCAGATCAATTAATTAGAAAACAAAATTTCCTACTTTTTTCATTATTATTTGACATATTTACTCAGTACCGGTCCGGAGTTAGAAGCAGTTACATTTCAGCAAGATAAAAAAAATTTCGGCTCTTATGGGTTAATTTTGGACTAGGGACCTTTATTTTCAATATCGATTTTTTTTTTTTTTTTTTTGTGTTTTTTTTTTCCCACAATGTGTCAGACAAGTACCTCAGTGTTCAATTCTCTCAGTTCGGTCCGGTATCACATGTGGAGATAGATAGGTCACGAGGTCAGGCCCTGGTCTTCTATCAACAGGTAAGAAGATACTCCATTTATACTGCCAAGATGAGATTAACACCCATATTTATGAACAAAATGCTGGCTCTTAAGTTCGTGCTAAGCATAGTCTCAAGGCATTTGATTGGTCAATTTTGATGAAGATCATCGGCCAGGGCGGGGATAGGTACGGTCTAGTGTGCTTTAAGAAAGCGGATGACGCTGAGAAAGCCATCCTCGGGTCGCACGAGAAGCATTTTTTCGGGTGTAAAATAGACGTGTCGCCCTATCACGACGTGGACTTTGAGCTGGAATTCAGGTGAGTTCATAACACATATCTAGAGAGGGAATAGAGGACACTCTTGGGCCAGCCACTCACCATCAGGTAGACCTGACGACAGGTACACCTGATCAGGTCTATCTGGTAGTGTGAATGCTTATCAGGGTAGACCTAACAGACGGACTTTTTCAGCCGTACCTGTCAGTTCTACCTTATAGTGTGTGCTCATCAGGTGTCAGGTGTACCTGATAGTGAGTGGCTGGCCTTACGAGAGTAATAATTGGATCGATTAAGTACAGGGAAAGGTCGAAATGATGAACTTCATTGGTGGAATTTTTGAAGTTAGTAGCTCTGAAAAAACCTTTAGACTTTGAGTTGGAATTAAGGTGAGTTTTGATAATAGGAGTATAGGAGACAAAAAAAAAAAATTTACATATTTTCTTAACAATGTAATGAGTAGGTAAATTAAAGTATTACATGTGATATATGTGTGTTTTTCACTTTGATTTATTTGCAGACAATGTGTCGGACAAGTACCTCAGTGTTCAGTTTTCTCAGTTCGGTCCGGTATCACATGTGGAGATTGATAGGTCACGAGGTCAGGCCCTGGTCTTCTATCAACAGGTAAGAAGATACTCCATTTATAGAATAGAATATACCCTGTTTATACTGCCAGAATGAGACTGAAAAGTCCCTTTATTCCCGCAGTCTAAACAAGTTTTCACGTATTTGGTACAAAATAGGTGTATTTTTTTTATAAATTAAAACCTTGCTTAAATTTTTTTAAAAAAAAAAGAAAAAAAAAATACAGCAGAAAAGAGAATAAGATATTTACCCCCGTAGTCATCTCTTTTTGTGTTAGCTTTTCATAGCCGGCTTTGCCAGCGGCCGGAGGGCGCATTTATGATTCACAACAGATCTATTACCAAAATCAGCGGCCTTATTCTTTACAAGTATAACATAGCTAGCTTTGCCTGCGGCAGAAGGCTTATTTTTTATGCAATTTCTTTGTGTTATTATATCACAACTTTGGTGCTCACTGCAGCATTGTAGGATTTTTCCCAATAATTCAATAATCCTAAAATCCAATGTTTACCTACCATGCTGGCACCGGTCGCTATGCGCATTTATATGTCATAGCTACTCATTTTCCTCAAAAGTCCCTTTACCCCCGTAGTCATCTCTTTTTGTGTTAGCTTTTCATAGCCGGCTTTGCCAGCGGCCGGAGGGCGCATTTATGATTCACAACAGATCTATTACCAAAATCAGCGGCCTTATTCTTTACAAGTATAACATAGCTAGCTTTGCCTGTGGCAGAAGGCCGCATTTGTTCTGATGAACATATTACCAAAAGGCAGCATAATATTTATTTATTACGAAGACAACATGGCTTTGCCAGTGGCCGAATTATCAGTTTTTGTCGGTATTCAAACATTTCGAACCCAATACTACCGGCTTGGAAATCCCCTTAACCACTCGGCCAGAAAGGAGGTCAAACTTTCTAATGGCATTTTACTAATGAACTTGTATTATTTCTCATTCAGGTTCTGTTCGCGCAGTTAGCAGTGAATGGCATGCGCGGAGTTGTCATGCGCAGTAGAAAGCTTCAGGTGGACTTTGCCGGTCTGATTTCTATTCTGAGCTCCTAGTTACAAGCCATAAGCCATACCACTCCTGCGTTTCCTTCTGAACTCTCAAATCCTGTGTATCCTCAAATAGAACCTTATCTAAACAAGAAATATACACCATGTGTATGTGTATTACACATATTAGGTAATCAATTACACAAACGAAGAAATAGGTGTAGCAATGTAGCATAACTTATGTAGTTTTGGGTCTTGTTGTAGGTATGTACCGAATATTAGTAATATCTACAGAAACTCGTACTCGTTTTTCGATTGCAAATATTTCGACGGGTTACTTTCTGGTGTTCTCGTGTTGACCCAGCACCTAAATGGGAAGCATTGTGTCATTTCTTTTTTCAGGTGGATAAAAAATGAATATTTAAACGTTTTTATTCACTTTTCCCTTTGAATAAATCATAGTGTTTCTTTTAGATTGCTACCGTGGGATTAGTTATGGTTGGAAAACGTAGTAAAAGGATTGCGTTATTTTTGTTCGTCTGCTTGGATTTTTTTCCTATTCTCATTCTTAAACTTTTATACGCGAGATCGTACATACAACCAGCAACCTGCCACAGTAGGATAGTGAGTCCCTCCTGGAGGCCGGGGGTTTGAAGCTCAACCAAAGCGTTTCTCTTTTCAGGTGGATAAAAAAAAAATATTTAAACGTTTTTATTCACTTTTCCCTTTGAATAAATCATACTGTTTCTTTTAGATTGCTACCGTGGGATTAGTTATGGTTGGAAAACGTAGTAAAAGGATTGTGTTGCTTTTGTTCGTCTACTCAGATTTTTTTCCTTTTCTCATTCTTCAATACGCGAGATCGTACATACAACCAGCAACCTGCCACAGTAGGATAGTGAGTCCCTCCTGGAGGCCGGGGGTTTGAAGCTCAACCAAAGCATAGAATGAATTTAATAATTTAATTTAATTAAATGCTTTGAAATTTAAAACAGCAAAAGGGATCCATTTATTAGGAAATTTGTAAAGTCCGTCGACCGCAATCAATTATTGATGAAACCAGAGCTCATCATTAGTCTTCTATTTTTACTTTCCTTATCCTATACCTATAGGAAGGAAAGTAATGTTTTAATCGATTTTCATATACAATTCTCAAGAGATACTTTTAATTTGTAACCTACCAATAATGAAACTAAACTTATTTGAGTCTGACTTGAAGATCATATTCCAATACTTATTCTATGCTGTGTTTCAGCTACAAGTCTCGAAATGTATTTATTCTATGTTTATTTTATTCCTACTCTAATGGCCTTATTTATCTATGTGGTTTCAGATACGAGTCTGAAGGACGGGCTGTACCACGAGTACAAGAAGCACGGGAAGGTGTCCTGGGTGAAGATCATCGGCCAGGGCGGGGATAGGTACGGTCTAGTGTGCTTTAAGAAAGCGGATGACGCTGAGAAAGCCATCCTCGGGTCGCACGAGAAGCATTTTTTCGGGTGTAAAATAGACGTGTCGCCCTATCACGACGTGGACTTTGAGCTGGAATTCAGGTGAGTTCATAACGCATATCTAGAGAGGGAATAGAGGACACTCTGGGCTGATTACACTCTTGGGCCAGCCATTCACTATCAGGTAGACCTGACGACAGGTACACCTGATCAGGTCTACCTGGTAGTGTGAATGCTCATCAGGTAGACCTGACGACAGGTACACCTGATCAGGTCTACCTGGTAGTGTGAATGCTCATCAGGTAGACCTGACGACAGGTACACCTGATCAGGTCTACCTGGTAGTGTGAATGCTCATCAGGTAGACCTGACGACAGGTACACCTGATCAGGTCTACCTGGTAGTGTGAATGCTCATCAGGTAGACCTGACGACAGGTACACCTGATCAGGTCTACCTGGTAGTGTGAATGCTTATCAGGTAGACCCGACGACAGGTACACCTGATCAGGTCTACCTGGTAGTGTGAATGAGAAATCATATTGACTGTCTTCTTTCTCACAGTTGAGATTGAGAGGCGTTGAGACACTATTTACAATCTCACGTAATCATGTTGTTAAGCCTCAGATTTGAGTAGGATACTTTATATTTCACTTTCATGATAAAGTGGTCTGATTTTTATTCTGAGTTCCAAGTTACAAGCCATACCACTCCTGCATTTCCTTCTGAACTCTCAAATCCTATGTACTCAAATAGAACCTTATCTAAACAAGAAATATACACCATGTGTATGTGTATTACACATATTAGGTACTCAATTACACAAACGAAGAAATAGGTGTAGCAATGTAGCATAACTTATGTAGTTTTGGGTCTTGTTGTAGGTATGTACCGTATACCGAATATTAGTAATATCTACAGAAACTCTCTAGCACTCCTTGCAGACAACACAGGATGGGCTGGGCGTATCCTAGAACTGGAAAAGATTCACAAATTGTGTCAAGAAATTCCTTTTTATTTTTAAAAGTCATTTCTCGAAGCAAGCCAGCCAAGTTAGCTGCCTTGTAAGCGCTAGGTCGCGGGTTCGATTCCCGCCCGGGGCGGAACATTATCCTGAACGGATAATGTTCGTTCGCGGAACGGCTGGCTTTCTCCTATCCTTTCTTCCTTCTCTCTTCGATAAAACTCTCTAGCACTCCTTGCGGACAACACAGGATGGGCGTATCCTAGAACTGGAAAAGATTCACAAATTGTGTCAAGAGATTCCTTTTTATTTTTAAAAGTCATTTCTCGAAGCAAGCCAGCCTACTTAGCTGCCTTGTAAGCGCTAGGTCGCGGGTTCGATTCCCGCCCGGGGCGGATTTTATCCTGAACGGATAATGTTCGTTCGCGGAACGGCTGGCTTTCTCCTATCCTGTCTTCTTTCTCTCTTCGATTTCGGGACGACAAGACCTTACGAGTTACAGTTCCCTCTCCCATTATTTTTTCTTTTAATTCTATAAGTTTACCCTCGTCGCATGTGTTGCTTGATGGCCTTGTACATTTCATCAAACATGGCGTAGTCCTCCGTGTCTCCAAACAGAAGAATGTCCATCAGATTTATCCGCGAGAAGACATACTGTAATTGTAAAGAGTTAATTCGATAGTGAGTGACAATAGTCCTAAAAACACTGCTTAACTAATATAATGTGTTGCGTTAGGTGCTATGTGTCTGCAGGCTGTGTGACCGACTGTGGCGCTAAAAAAAAAAAAAAAGTCCATAGCATGGAATTTTGTCGTGCATGTTTAATGTCCATCTGATTTATCCGCGAGAAGACATACTGTAAAGAGTTAATTCGATAGTGAGTGACAACAGTCCTAAAAACACTGCCTAACTAATATAATGTTTGGCGTTAGCTGCTATGTGTCTGCAGGCTATATGACTGACTGTGGCGCTAAAAAAAAAAAAGGAAATACGATGGACCTACAAAGTTGCTTTCAGAAACGGTCTAGGACATTTTTCTACGAAATCAGTACTACCTACATATTCAGTTCCTGAAATACGATGGACCTACAAAGTTGCTTTCAGAAACGGTCTAGGACATTTTTCTACGAAATCAGTACTACCTACATATTCAGTTCCTTTGAAAAAATAAATAATAATAATACTCCAGTAAACTAATAGACTGATACTGATCCAATATCCTAACCTTACCCAATGAGTGAAATGTTAGTCTACATCCACATCCCATAAATCACTCTACCGCTATACTGCATATGCATAGTAATTTATTACTATCTATTCAGTATTCACATACATATTCTATGCGAACAATACAATGGTCCAATGACGGCCTTGTAACCGTGAGATCACTGGATCGAGGTCAGAGAAAAGTCTCTACGTAGGAAATTTCTAGTGATTTTTTTTTTTTATTATTATTGCCCATTTTGTTTTAATTTAACACCTATACCTACCTACATAAAGAAACAAGGAAACTGGGAAGATATAAAGGCTAACGATAATAATAATACTCCAGTAAACTAATACTGATCCAATATCCTAACCTTACCCAATGAGTGAAATGTTGGTCTATATCCACAACTCAAATCACTCTACCGCTATACTGCATAGTAATTTATTACTATCTATTCAGTATTCACATACATATTCTATGCGAACAATGCAATGGTCCAATGACGTCCTTGTAACCGTGAGATCACTGGATCGAGGTCAGAGAAAAGTCTCTACGTAGGAAATTTCTAGTGATCTTTTATTATTATTATTGCCCATTTTGTTTTAATTTAACACCTATACCTACCTACATAAAGAAACAAGGAAACTGGGAAGATATAAAGGCTAACCAAAGGTATAGCAATAGAGTGGTGGAGGGGCTTTGTTCATCGACCTGTCCTATAGGATAGAACGATAATGGTTATGTATGTATGTGTACCTGCCTACATGTTTGTTGTATCATTTTCCCGTTTTATGTAGATTGGTCCATGGATGATCCCGGATTTGGCCTTGAGAATGCCTCTCAATAAAGAGTAGCAAAAGCTGTTGAACTAATGGGGTCACATATCTTCTTGTTTCGACAGTCGAAATAAACTCCTAATAACTCGTTACAACTATTTTTAGCTGAATTTCTTTTTGGGATAAGCTATTCATTTCTCTATCATGATGGAAGACTCAGTAACTTTGTGAAGTTCCATAACAATAGATGTAAAAGAAATAACTTATACTCTTCACTGGGTTAACTTAACCCAGTGAAGAGTAGGTATAAGTTATTTTACTCTTCACTGGGTAAGGTTATTTCTTGAAATAACTTAACTTGAAATAACTTATTTCAAGAAATAACTTAACCCAGTGAAGAGTATAAGTTATTTCTTTTACATCTATTATTCATTTCTCAGCGAAGTCAGAACTTTGGGTCGGTTTTTTTGGAGCTTCAGAAACACTTTGACCAATTCGGCCAGATTATCGTAAGTATATAGTCGCACTCTTAAATTAAGATCCGCTCCGGGCGAGAATTGAACCCGGGACTTAACGCTTACAAATCGGGCCCGCTGTCTTCCAAGCTAGCTATTTTATTTTAATAGATCAGTTGCGCTTACTTGGGTGATGTATCAAAGTCATTGAGCAGGAAAAATGAGGACCAACGGAATTTTTCTTTTTCTTCTACGACTTCTGGATACCGAGATAAATCGATTTAAAAAATACTGGTAAATCGTAAATTTTCACGTCACGGCATACGCTCCCGTAGGCGATGACGTCACATCAAATGTCCCGAGCAAAGCTCCCTCGCAGGCAACACATTAATCTGTTTGTGCGCATGCAGTTCTGCGCAATTCATGTTTGTGCGCATACGTTTCTGCGCATCTCCTGAAGTCTGACGTCAGAGTTAAGGACTCTGACGGAAAATAAAAATTGAATTTTCGACCTTTTACAGTTATTATTTCGGAGTTTTGACCTCAGATTTGGATTTTTCCCAACTTTTTACATAGGAATCGACCATTTATTAATAATTTTACCCATTTGCAACTGCTCCATTATTTCATTTTATTTTTTGGAGTTTTGATGTTTTGATAGGGGGAATTGAACTGCTGAGGTCTTATTGTCCCGAAATCGAAGAAAGAAGGCAGACAGGATAGAAGAAAACCAGCCGTTCCGAGAACGAACCCTTATCTGTTCAGGATAAAATCCGCCCCGGGTGGGCATTGGGAATCGAACCCGAGCCCTAGTGCTTACAAGGCAGACGCGCTATCTAACTAGGCTGCTGGCTCCATACTGTATTTGGTAGATTTGGGCTCAATATACCTACGTAAGGCCTTATTTAGATTGCGACTCGGATTTGGATTTTTCCCAACTTTTTACATAGGAATCGACCATTTATTAATAATTTTTACCCATTTGCAACTGCTCCATTATTTCATTTTATTTTTTGGAGAGTTTTGATAGGGGGAATTGAACTGCTGAGGTCTTATTGTCCCGAAATCGAAGAGAGAAGGAAGACAGGATAGAAGAAAACCAGAGGTTCCGAGAACGAACCCTTATCTGTCAGGATAAAATCCGCCCCGGGCGGAAATTGAACCCGAGACCTAGTGCTTACAAGGCAGGCGCGCTATCTAACTAGGCTGCTGGCTCCATACTGTATTTGGTAGATTTGGGCTCAATATACCTACGTAAGGCCTTATTTAGATTGCGAGAGTAAAGGAACTTTTCATTCCTACCTTATTATTTATAGTGTCGGATAAGACAAAAAAAAAAGGAAGTAAAAAAGTCCCATTATGCCAACAATTTAGAAAGGCCTCATTTATTTACATCAGAAATAAGACAAAAGTTGAACAAAAGAACAAGCTTATCTATAAAACTACATAATTATCAACCCATTGCTTAACGCACTTAAATCTATAGAACACAGATTTTCTATTAACCCCTTGTGTTTCTCTCGTTCCAGTTCGTGGACATCAAGAAGCAATCCTCGGCGTCGGCGTTCGCGTTCGTCCAATACACGGACATCGCGTCCGTGGTGCGCGCAATGCGAGCTATGGACGGCGAGTATGTGGGACACAACAGGGTTAATCTGGGCTACGGCAAGAGTTTGGCCACGACCTGTGTGTGGGTGGATGGCGTGGCAGGTAAGTGTGGGACTGGGGAACACAATAGGGTTAATCTGGGCTACGGCAAGAGTTTGGCCACGACCTGTGTGTGGGTGGATGGCGTGGCAGGTAAGTGTGGGACTTAAGTAAACCTTCTGCATTTCGTTAAAGTCACACCAAACTTGACCAAACGCTTCTCCTTTTTAGTCCGTCCTTCCTTTATTATTACTAATAATAAAAGGTATAGTGGACGGACTATTGTATTCGCTTCCAAGAGTTTGACCACGACATGTGTGTGGGTGGATGGCGTGGCAGGTAAGTGTGGGACTGGGGAACACATCAGGGTTAATCTGGGCTACGGCAAGAGTCATAAGGGTTGCATATCTAGAGAGGGAATAGAGGACACTCTGGGCTGATTACACTCTTGGGCCAGCCATTCACTATCAGGTAGACCTGACGACAGGTACACCTGATCAGGTCTACCTGGTAGTGTGAATGCTCATCAGGTAGACCTGACGACAGGTACACCTGATCAGGTCTACCTGGTAGTGTGAATGCTTATCAGGTAGACCTGACGACAGGTACACCTGCCACGACATGTGTGTGGGTGGATGGTGTGGCAGGTAAGTGTGGGACTGGGGAACACATCAGGGTTAATCTGGGCTACGGCAAGGGTTTGACCACGACATGTGTGTGGGTGGATGGCGTGGCAGGTAAGTGTGGGACTGGGGAACACAACAGGGTTAATCTGGGCTACGGCAAGAGTTTGGCCACGACCTGTGGGTAGATTATTATTGCTTTCTCCTTTGAAGCGCTTTAACACAAGGCATCCCCTTGAATTCCTAAGTGGAAGATGGGACTTTCGTAGCTCGAGGTAAAGAATACATGAAGTTACTAAAGGAAACTAGAATTTGTAGCTCCAAACTACAAAAATTTCAATTCTATATGAACGTTTTTTTTATATATCTTATATTATAAGAACAAGATCCATTCACTCATTCACATTTCACACACTGATCGCTCTATCTCCCATCAGGACGAACACAGGAAGAGAGAAAATCACGAAGATAAGAAGAAAGATAACGCAGAAGACAGCAAGAAGAAAGATCATGAGGAGAGCAAAAAGAAAGACAAGGATCACGATGAGAAACGCAAAGAAAGTTGTGAAGAAAAACGTAAAGATGTCTCTGAAGATAAGAGAAGAGAAACTGTTGATGATCACAAACGAAAAGACAGTGGCGAAGAAAGACGCAAAGAAAGAAAAGAGAATACTGATGATCACAAAAGAAAAGAGAATACTGATGATCACAAAAGAAAAGAGAATACTGATGATCACAAAAGAAAAGAGAATACTGATGATCACAAAAGAAAAGAGAATACTGATGATCACAAAAGAAAAGAGAATACTGATGATCACAAAAGAAAAGAAACTGTAGATGATCACAAGCGAAAAGAATCTGTTGATGATCACAAAAGAAAAGAATCTGTTGATGATCACAAGCGAAAAGAATCTGTTGATGATCACAAAAGAAAAGAAAGTACAGATGATCACAAAAGAAAAGAAAATACAGATGATCACAAAAGAAAAGAACCTGTTGAAGACAAACGCAAAGAAAGTACTGAAGAAAAACGAAAAGAGGTAGAAGATAAACGCAAAGAAAACTGCGATGAAAGACGCAAAGATAGTTTTGAAGAGAAACGAAGAGAAATAGTCGATGATCACAGAAAGAAAGACACTGTAGACGAACCTAAGAGAAAAGACGTTGCCGAGGACCACAAGAGAAAAGAAAGTGTGGAAGAACACAAGAGAAAAGAGCATGATGACAGACATAGCAGAGATGAGAAGGAGTCACATTCCCATACGCCGAGGCACAATTCTCATAATAAAGATAAAGAACATAGAGACTCTTGTGATACAAAACACGAACATAGTGGTCATAAGAAGAAAGATAGTGAGGATTCTAACAGAGTGAAGAGGAAAGATTCCGACCATCACCATCATGATAGTAGCAAGAGAAAAGAAGAAGAGAGGAATAAAGAGAGGAGGAAGGAGAGATACAGTTTGGATTCAACAGAAACTGTTGTCAAGAAAGAAAACGAGGCGGGAGAAAAGAAAAAGGAATTCGACATGTTCAAAGTGGAGAGGAAGAGATCCTACGACAACTCTGACAAAACACGAAAAGAAGAAACTGTCACCACGGACAAGAAAGAAACCTCAAGTCTGATGGAAAACATTTCAGACGCTGAGGAATCTGCTGATAAACGAAACCATATCAGAAAGGAGCAGAGGAAAGATAGAACGAGTAATAACTCGTGGCATGCTACTGTGGGATGTAAGAGAAGACTTAGCTCTCAAGATAGTCAGGATAGTACGCTGGAGGACATCAAGCGAATGAAACCAGAGCGAAGAGATTCCAAAGACAGTAAGGATAGTAACAAGAGTAGCACGAGTACAAGTAGCTCGAGCAGCAGCAGAAAGAGAATACTGATGATCACAAAAGAAAAGAGAATACTGATGATCACAAAAGAAAAGAGAATACTGATGATCACAAAAGAAAAGAGAATACTGATGATCACAAAAGAAAAGAGAATACTGATGATCACAAAAGAAAAGAGAATACTGATGATCACAAAAGAAAAGAGAATACTGATGATCACAAAAGAAAAGAGAATACTGATGATCACAAAAGAAAAGAGAATACTGATGATCACAAAAGAAAAGAGAATACTGATGATCACAAAAGAAAAGAAACTGTAGATGATCACAAGCGAAAAGAATCTGTTGATGATCACAAAAGAAAAGAAAGTACAGATGATCACAAAAGAAAAGAGAATACTGATGATCACAAAAGAAAAGAGAATACTGATGATCACAAAAGAAAAGAGAATACTGATGATCACAAAAGAAAAGAGAATACTGATGATCACAAAAGAAAAGAGAATACTGATGATCACAAAAGAAAAGAGAATACTGATGATCACAAAAGAAAAGAGAATACTGATGATCACAAAAGAAAAGAGAATACTGATGATCACAAAAGAAAAGAGAATACTGATGATCACAAAAGAAAAGAGAATACTGATGATCACAAAAGAAAAGAGAATACTGATGATCACAAAAGAAAAGAGAATACTGATGATCACAAAAGAAAAGAAACTGTAGATGATCACAAGCGAAAAGAATCTGTTGATGATCACAAAAGAAAAGAAAGTACAGATGATCACAAAAGAAAAGAGAATACTGATGATCACAAAAGAAAAGAGAATACTGATGATCACAAAAGAAAAGAGAATACTGATGATCACAAAAGAAAAGAGAATACTGATGATCACAAAAGAAAAGAGAATACTGATGATCACAAAAGAAAAGAGAATACTGATGATCACAAAAGAAAAGAGAATACTGATGATCACAAAAGAAAAGAGAATACTGATGATCACAAAAGAAAAGAGAATACTGATGATCACAAAAGAAAAGAGAATACTGATGATCACAAAAGAAAAGAGAATACTGATGATCACAAAAGAAAAGAGAATACTGATGATCACAAAAGAAAAGAAACTGTAGATGATCACAAGCGAAAAGAATCTGTTGATGATCACAAAAGAAAAGAAAGTACAGATGATCACAAAAGAAAAGAGAATACTGATGATCACAAAAGAAAAGAGAATACTGATGATCACAAAAGAAAAGAGAATACTGATGATCACAAAAGAAAAGAGAATACTGATGATCACAAAAGAAAAGAGAATACTGATGATCACAAAAGAAAAGAGAATACTGATGATCACAAAAGAAAAGAGAATACTGATGATCACAAAAGAAAAGAGAATACTGATGATCACAAAAGAAAAGAGAATACTGATGATCACAAAAGAAAAGAGAATACTGATGATCACAAAAGAAAAGAGAATACTGATGATCACAAAAGAAAAGAGAATACTGATGATCACAAAAGAAAAGAAACTGTAGATGATCACAAGCGAAAAGAATCTGTTGATGATCACAAAAGAAAAGAAAGTACAGATGATCACAAAAGAAAAGAGAATACTGATGATCACAAAAGAAAAGAGAATACTGATGATCACAAAAGAAAAGAGAATACTGATGATCACAAAAGAAAAGAGAATACTGATGATCACAAAAGAAAAGAGAATACTGATGATCACAAAAGAAAAGAGAATACTGATGATCACAAAAGAAAAGAGAATACTGATGATCACAAAAGAAAAGAGAATACTGATGATCACAAAAGAAAAGAGAATACTGATGATCACAAAAGAAAAGAGAATACTGATGATCACAAAAGAAAAGAGAATACTGATGATCACAAAAGAAAAGAGAATACTGATGATCACAAAAGAAAAGAAACTGTAGATGATCACAAGCGAAAAGAATCTGTTGATGATCACAAAAGAAAAGAAAGTACAGATGATCACAAAAGAAAAGAGAATACTGATGATCACAAAAGAAAAGAGAATACTGATGATCACAAAAGAAAAGAGAATACTGATGATCACAAAAGAAAAGAGAATACTGATGATCACAAAAGAAAAGAGAATACTGATGATCACAAAAGAAAAGAGAATACTGATGATCACAAAAGAAAAGAGAATACTGATGATCACAAAAGAAAAGAGAATACTGATGATCACAAAAGAAAAGAGAATACTGATGATCACAAAAGAAAAGAGAATACTGATGATCACAAAAGAAAAGAGAATACTGATGATCACAAAAGAAAAGAGAATACTGATGATCACAAAAGAAAAGAAACTGTAGATGATCACAAGCGAAAAGAATCTGTTGATGATCACAAAAGAAAAGAAAGTACAGATGATCACAAAAGAAAAGAGAATACTGATGATCACAAAAGAAAAGAGAATACTGATGATCACAAAAGAAAAGAGAATACTGATGATCACAAAAGAAAAGAGAATACTGATGATCACAAAAGAAAAGAGAATACTGATGATCACAAAAGAAAAGAGAATACTGATGATCACAAAAGAAAAGAGAATACTGATGATCACAAAAGAAAAGAGAATACTGATGATCACAAAAGAAAAGAGAATACTGATGATCACAAAAGAAAAGAGAATACTGATGATCACAAAAGAAAAGAGAATACTGATGATCACAAAAGAAAAGAGAATACTGATGATCACAAAAGAAAAGAAACTGTAGATGATCACAAGCGAAAAGAATCTGTTGATGATCACAAAAGAAAAGAAAGTACAGATGATCACAAAAGAAAAGAGAATACTGATGATCACAAAAGAAAAGAGAATACTGATGATCACAAAAGAAAAGAGAATACTGATGATCACAAAAGAAAAGAGAATACTGATGATCACAAAAGAAAAGAGAATACTGATGATCACAAAAGAAAAGAGAATACTGATGATCACAAAAGAAAAGAGAATACTGATGATCACAAAAGAAAAGAGAATACTGATGATCACAAAAGAAAAGAGAATACTGATGATCACAAAAGAAAAGAGAATACTGATGATCACAAAAGAAAAGAGAATACTGATGATCACAAAAGAAAAGAGAATACTGATGATCACAAAAGAAAAGAAACTGTAGATGATCACAAGCGAAAAGAATCTGTTGATGATCACAAAAGAAAAGAAAGTACAGATGATCACAAAAGAAAAGAGAATACTGATGATCACAAAAGAAAAGAGAATACTGATGATCACAAAAGAAAAGAGAATACTGATGATCACAAAAGAAAAGAGAATACTGATGATCACAAAAGAAAAGAGAATACTGATGATCACAAAAGAAAAGAGAATACTGATGATCACAAAAGAAAAGAGAATACTGATGATCACAAAAGAAAAGAGAATACTGATGATCACAAAAGAAAAGAGAATACTGATGATCACAAAAGAAAAGAGAATACTGATGATCACAAAAGAAAAGAGAATACTGATGATCACAAAAGAAAAGAGAATACTGATGATCACAAAAGAAAAGAAACTGTAGATGATCACAAGCGAAAAGAATCTGTTGATGATCACAAAAGAAAAGAAAGTACAGATGATCACAAAAGAAAAGAGAATACTGATGATCACAAAAGAAAAGAGAATACTGATGATCACAAAAGAAAAGAGAATACTGATGATCACAAAAGAAAAGAGAATACTGATGATCACAAAAGAAAAGAGAATACTGATGATCACAAAAGAAAAGAGAATACTGATGATCACAAAAGAAAAGAGAATACTGATGATCACAAAAGAAAAGAGAATACTGATGATCACAAAAGAAAAGAGAATACTGATGATCACAAAAGAAAAGAGAATACTGATGATCACAAAAGAAAAGAGAATACTGATGATCACAAAAGAAAAGAGAATACTGATGATCACAAAAGAAAAGAAACTGTAGATGATCACAAGCGAAAAGAATCTGTTGATGATCACAAAAGAAAAGAAAGTACAGATGATCACAAAAGAAAAGAGAATACTGATGATCACAAAAGAAAAGAGAATACTGATGATCACAAAAGAAAAGAGAATACTGATGATCACAAAAGAAAAGAGAATACTGATGATCACAAAAGAAAAGAGAATACTGATGATCACAAAAGAAAAGAGAATACTGATGATCACAAAAGAAAAGAGAATACTGATGATCACAAAAGAAAAGAGAATACTGATGATCACAAAAGAAAAGAGAATACTGATGATCACAAAAGAAAAGAGAATACTGATGATCACAAAAGAAAAGAGAATACTGATGATCACAAAAGAAAAGAGAATACTGATGATCACAAAAGAAAAGAAACTGTAGATGATCACAAGCGAAAAGAATCTGTTGATGATCACAAAAGAAAAGAAAGTACAGATGATCACAAAAGAAAAGAGAATACTGATGATCACAAAAGAAAAGAGAATACTGATGATCACAAAAGAAAAGAGAATACTGATGATCACAAAAGAAAAGAGAATACTGATGATCACAAAAGAAAAGAGAATACTGATGATCACAAAAGAAAAGAGAATACTGATGATCACAAAAGAAAAGAGAATACTGATGATCACAAAAGAAAAGAGAATACTGATGATCACAAAAGAAAAGAGAATACTGATGATCACAAAAGAAAAGAGAATACTGATGATCACAAAAGAAAAGAGAATACTGATGATCACAAAAGAAAAGAGAATACTGATGATCACAAAAGAAAAGAAACTGTAGATGATCACAAGCGAAAAGAATCTGTTGATGATCACAAAAGAAAAGAAAGTACAGATGATCACAAAAGAAAAGAGAATACTGATGATCACAAAAGAAAAGAGAATACTGATGATCACAAAAGAAAAGAGAATACTGATGATCACAAAAGAAAAGAGAATACTGATGATCACAAAAGAAAAGAGAATACTGATGATCACAAAAGAAAAGAGAATACTGATGATCACAAAAGAAAAGAGAATACTGATGATCACAAAAGAAAAGAGAATACTGATGATCACAAAAGAAAAGAGAATACTGATGATCACAAAAGAAAAGAGAATACTGATGATCACAAAAGAAAAGAGAATACTGATGATCACAAAAGAAAAGAGAATACTGATGATCACAAAAGAAAAGAAACTGTAGATGATCACAAGCGAAAAGAATCTGTTGATGATCACAAAAGAAAAGAAAGTACAGATGATCACAAAAGAAAAGAGAATACTGATGATCACAAAAGAAAAGAGAATACTGATGATCACAAAAGAAAAGAGAATACTGATGATCACAAAAGAAAAGAGAATACTGATGATCACAAAAGAAAAGAGAATACTGATGATCACAAAAGAAAAGAGAATACTGATGATCACAAAAGAAAAGAGAATACTGATGATCACAAAAGAAAAGAGAATACTGATGATCACAAAAGAAAAGAGAATACTGATGATCACAAAAGAAAAGAGAATACTGATGATCACAAAAGAAAAGAGAATACTGATGATCACAAAAGAAAAGAGAATACTGATGATCACAAAAGAAAAGAAACTGTAGATGATCACAAGCGAAAAGAATCTGTTGATGATCACAAAAGAAAAGAAAGTACAGATGATCACAAAAGAAAAGAGAATACTGATGATCACAAAAGAAAAGAGAATACTGATGATCACAAAAGAAAAGAGAATACTGATGATCACAAAAGAAAAGAGAATACTGATGATCACAAAAGAAAAGAGAATACTGATGATCACAAAAGAAAAGAGAATACTGATGATCACAAAAGAAAAGAGAATACTGATGATCACAAAAGAAAAGAGAATACTGATGATCACAAAAGAAAAGAGAATACTGATGATCACAAAAGAAAAGAGAATACTGATGATCACAAAAGAAAAGAGAATACTGATGATCACAAAAGAAAAGAGAATACTGATGATCACAAAAGAAAAGAAACTGTAGATGATCACAAGCGAAAAGAATCTGTTGATGATCACAAAAGAAAAGAAAGTACAGATGATCACAAAAGAAAAGAGAATACTGATGATCACAAAAGAAAAGAGAATACTGATGATCACAAAAGAAAAGAGAATACTGATGATCACAAAAGAAAAGAGAATACTGATGATCACAAAAGAAAAGAGAATACTGATGATCACAAAAGAAAAGAGAATACTGATGATCACAAAAGAAAAGAGAATACTGATGATCACAAAAGAAAAGAGAATACTGATGATCACAAAAGAAAAGAGAATACTGATGATCACAAAAGAAAAGAGAATACTGATGATCACAAAAGAAAAGAGAATACTGATGATCACAAAAGAAAAGAGAATACTGATGATCACAAAAGAAAAGAAACTGTAGATGATCACAAGCGAAAAGAATCTGTTGATGATCACAAAAGAAAAGAAAGTACAGATGATCACAAAAGAAAAGAGAATACTGATGATCACAAAAGAAAAGAGAATACTGATGATCACAAAAGAAAAGAGAATACTGATGATCACAAAAGAAAAGAGAATACTGATGATCACAAAAGAAAAGAGAATACTGATGATCACAAAAGAAAAGAGAATACTGATGATCACAAAAGAAAAGAGAATACTGATGATCACAAAAGAAAAGAGAATACTGATGATCACAAAAGAAAAGAGAATACTGATGATCACAAAAGAAAAGAGAATACTGATGATCACAAAAGAAAAGAGAATACTGATGATCACAAAAGAAAAGAGAATACTGATGATCACAAAAGAAAAGAAACTGTAGATGATCACAAGCGAAAAGAATCTGTTGATGATCACAAAAGAAAAGAAAGTACAGATGATCACAAAAGAAAAGAGAATACTGATGATCACAAAAGAAAAGAGAATACTGATGATCACAAAAGAAAAGAGAATACTGATGATCACAAAAGAAAAGAGAATACTGATGATCACAAAAGAAAAGAGAATACTGATGATCACAAAAGAAAAGAGAATACTGATGATCACAAAAGAAAAGAGAATACTGATGATCACAAAAGAAAAGAGAATACTGATGATCACAAAAGAAAAGAGAATACTGATGATCACAAAAGAAAAGAGAATACTGATGATCACAAAAGAAAAGAGAATACTGATGATCACAAAAGAAAAGAGAATACTGATGATCACAAAAGAAAAGAAACTGTAGATGATCACAAGCGAAAAGAATCTGTTGATGATCACAAAAGAAAAGAAAGTACAGATGATCACAAAAGAAAAGAGAATACTGATGATCACAAAAGAAAAGAGAATACTGATGATCACAAAAGAAAAGAGAATACTGATGATCACAAAAGAAAAGAGAATACTGATGATCACAAAAGAAAAGAGAATACTGATGATCACAAAAGAAAAGAGAATACTGATGATCACAAAAGAAAAGAGAATACTGATGATCACAAAAGAAAAGAGAATACTGATGATCACAAAAGAAAAGAGAATACTGATGATCACAAAAGAAAAGAGAATACTGATGATCACAAAAGAAAAGAGAATACTGATGATCACAAAAGAAAAGAGAATACTGATGATCACAAAAGAAAAGAAACTGTAGATGATCACAAGCGAAAAGAATCTGTTGATGATCACAAAAGAAAAGAAAGTACAGATGATCACAAAAGAAAAGAGAATACTGATGATCACAAAAGAAAAGAGAATACTGATGATCACAAAAGAAAAGAGAATACTGATGATCACAAAAGAAAAGAGAATACTGATGATCACAAAAGAAAAGAGAATACTGATGATCACAAAAGAAAAGAGAATACTGATGATCACAAAAGAAAAGAGAATACTGATGATCACAAAAGAAAAGAGAATACTGATGATCACAAAAGAAAAGAGAATACTGATGATCACAAAAGAAAAGAGAATACTGATGATCACAAAAGAAAAGAGAATACTGATGATCACAAAAGAAAAGAGAATACTGATGATCACAAAAGAAAAGAAACTGTAGATGATCACAAGCGAAAAGAATCTGTTGATGATCACAAAAGAAAAGAAAGTACAGATGATCACAAAAGAAAAGAGAATACTGATGATCACAAAAGAAAAGAGAATACTGATGATCACAAAAGAAAAGAGAATACTGATGATCACAAAAGAAAAGAGAATACTGATGATCACAAAAGAAAAGAGAATACTGATGATCACAAAAGAAAAGAGAATACTGATGATCACAAAAGAAAAGAGAATACTGATGATCACAAAAGAAAAGAGAATACTGATGATCACAAAAGAAAAGAGAATACTGATGATCACAAAAGAAAAGAGAATACTGATGATCACAAAAGAAAAGAGAATACTGATGATCACAAAAGAAAAGAGAATACTGATGATCACAAAAGAAAAGAAACTGTAGATGATCACAAGCGAAAAGAATCTGTTGATGATCACAAAAGAAAAGAAAGTACAGATGATCACAAAAGAAAAGAGAATACTGATGATCACAAAAGAAAAGAGAATACTGATGATCACAAAAGAAAAGAGAATACTGATGATCACAAAAGAAAAGAGAATACTGATGATCACAAAAGAAAAGAGAATACTGATGATCACAAAAGAAAAGAGAATACTGATGATCACAAAAGAAAAGAGAATACTGATGATCACAAAAGAAAAGAGAATACTGATGATCACAAAAGAAAAGAGAATACTGATGATCACAAAAGAAAAGAGAATACTGATGATCACAAAAGAAAAGAGAATACTGATGATCACAAAAGAAAAGAGAATACTGATGATCACAAAAGAAAAGAAACTGTAGATGATCACAAGCGAAAAGAATCTGTTGATGATCACAAAAGAAAAGAAAGTACAGATGATCACAAAAGAAAAGAAAATACAGATGATCACAAAAGAAAAGAACCTGTTGAAGACAAACGCAAAGAAAGTACTGAAGAAAAACGAAAAGAGGTAGAAGATAAACGCAAAGAAAACTGCGATGAAAGACGCAAAGATAGTTTTGAAGAGAAACGAAGAGAAATAGTCGATGATCACAGAAAGAAAGACACTGTAGACGAAGCTAAGAGAAAAGACGTTGCCGAGGACCACAAGAGAAAAGAAAGTGTGGAAGAACACAAGAGAAAAGATCATGATGACAGACATAGCAGAGATGAGAAGGAGTCACATTCCCATACGCCGAGGCACAATTCTCATAATAAAGATAAAGAACATAGAGACTCTTGTGATACAAAACACGAACATAGTGGTCATAAGAAGAAAGATAGTGAGGATTCTAACAGAGTGAAGAGGAAAGATTCCGACCATCACCATCATGATAGTAGCAAGAGAAAAGAAGAAGAGAGGAATAAAGAGAGGAGGAAGGAGAGATACAGTTTGGATTCAACAGAAACTGTTGTCAAGAAAGAAAACGAGGCGGGAGAAAAGAAAAAGGAATTCGACATGTTCAAAGTGGAGAGGAAGAGATCCTACGACAACTCTGACAAAACACGAAAAGAAGAAACTGTCACCACGGACAAGAAAGAAACCTCAAGTCTGATGGAAAACATTTCAGACGCTGAGGAATCTGCTGATAAACGAAACCATATCAGAAAGGAGCAGAGGAAAGATAGAACGAGTAATAACTCGTGGCATGCTACTGTGGGATGTAAGAGAAGACTTAGCTCTCAAGATAGTCAGGATAGTACGCTGGAGGACATCAAGCGAATGAAACCAGAGCGAAGAGATTCCAAAGACAGTAAGGATAGTAACAAGAGTAGCACGAGTACAAGTAGCTCGAGCAGCAGCAGCAGCAGTCAGAAGAAACATAGTGACAAAGATAAACACCAGAAAATAGCCAAGATGCTAGAAGAGAAGATCAAAGAAGACAAAGAGAAAGAATCACACGTGAAACCAAAGAAAGAGAACAAGGAAAGTGACGACAATGATTCACCCAAAGCGAGGAAAGAAAAGAAAAACTCGGAAACAAAACTGAGTGAAAATGAAAGTGGTGAGAAGAAGAAACGTACAAGATCCATACGAGAGAATGGTTTGACCACATGTAGTGAGAGTGAAACTGGAAGCTGTGATGATGAAGGTAGAAACAAGAAACATTCCATCTTTGATATTGTCGATGATACACCAGCCTATATCTCAATGTATGACAAGGTCAAAGCCAGATCCTGCAAGAATATGCAGAAGCATGAAGAAGAGCAGAAGAAGAAAGAGAAGTTTACCCAACTGAAACAAAGTCGTGCGAAGCGAGAGGAAAAGAAACGTTCTACCTCGTATGATGAGGATACGGACTCTGAACGTGGCATAGGACGGAGAAATAGCAAACACATGATCACAAGCTCTGAGGATGACTTCACCTCAGAATGTGAAACCAACAAAACCAAATCCAAGAAAACAATCATGTCTGATACTTCAGATGACGATGTTGTTAAAAGTGCTGTCAAATCCAAACTGAAAGCAAAATCCAGACTCCTCCGCTCTGAGGAGAGTGAACTAGATAGTACTCAGGATAGCATGCAGTCCTTCATCAAATCCGAACCTAAAGTCAAGATAGAACGAGAAGAGAATACAAACACCACAGCCTCTATCAAGGAAGAACATGGGGCAGAAGAGAAAGACATTAGTGTGAACAACAAGACCAGTGTAGATACAGACTCTGAAACACATGGCAAGAAGAA
>NW_007379496.1:0-3834 GCF_000475195.1 Diaphorina citri
TATTATTAATTCATATTACAATAATATTACATTTTAAGCTAGTCCTCCACCAGTACTCATGTACTGTTATTATGATTATCCATTTATTAATTATATAACAAGCTGGGCCCGTCCCTCCGGGAATTTTTTAGCTTCATAATATTTATTATTAATTCATATTACAATAATATTACATTTTAAGCTAGTCCTCCACCAGTACTCATGTACTGTTATTATGATTAACCATTTATTAATTAGATAACAAGCTGGGCCCGTCCCTCCGGGAATTTTTTAGCTCGTACGCTGAATTCATATGATTGTGACTGAAAGCGGAGCTTTACACAGAGGAGGAGGAAGAGGAGGAAAAAGAGAATATAACAAGCTGGGCCCGTCCCTCCGGGAATTTTTTAGCCCGTAGTTTTAAAGAAAATCAGTACCTATGTACCTACTTAATTTGTTCAATATTCAGTTTATTATTACCAGTATTATTGATTTGATTTTACTTTCATGTAATGATTTAAAATCAAGACTACAGCCCGTTCTCCCTTTATTCCCAAAATAAGGTTTAAGTCACCCATCCATTTATTGGCCTTGCTCGGCGTGGCTTAACAAAGGTGACGCTAAAACCGGTCTTAAAATAACGACTGAAGTGTTATCTAAAACTTTCTCGCTTTGAGTTCATAGGTCGTCGCGACAATTTTCAAGATCAGAGCTCATTTGCGAGAAAAAATGTGAAAAAAAATCCCCCAAAAACCAGTTTTTTTGGTATCTAAAACTTTCTCGCTTTGAGTTCATAGGTCGTCGCGACAATTTTCAAGATCAGAGCTCATTTGCGAGAAAAAATGTGAAAAAAATCCCCCAAAAACCAGTTTTTTTGACTTTATGTTTTTCGGGACAAAATTTGCACTAACACTTTCGTGTTCTTGGTAAAAAGACCTTTAATTTGATATATAAAGTTTTAGATAACACTTCAGTCGTTAATTTAAGACCGGTTTTAGCGTTATCTATGTTAAGCTACGCCGAGCAAGGGCAATAAATGGATGGGAGACTTAAATATTATATTGGGAATAAAGGGAGAACGAACTCTAGTCTTGATTTTAAATCATTACATGAAAGTATGTAGATAGGTACATATATTATGTAGTAATAGGGAGCGCGAAGCGCGACCGCATGCACAACCTTGCGAAGCCCCGGGTGCACGAAGCGCGACCGCATGCACAATCGCGCGAAGCCCTCGGAGCGAAAAAATTCCCGGAGGGACGGACCCAGCTTGTTCATTACTATCGTAATAATAAAGGAAGGACGGGCTAAAAATGAATGTTTGTGTGTGTGTTTGTTTGAACTTTATGCCTGGCCAAACCGCTCATCCGATTGCTATGAAACTATGTCAACTTATTTCTTGCACTCCCGTGAAGCTTATAGGCTATTTTCCGGTTCGTTTTTGTTAAGCTACGCCGAGCAAGACGACTAAATGGATGAGTGACATGAACGGCCATGCCTTAAGGCTAATTTTAAATAAATAAGTACGTTAACTTACGTATACAGGGTGTTGGATGAGTGACATGAACGGCCATGCCTTAAGGCTAATTTTAAATAAATAAGTACGTTAACTTACGTATACAGGGTGTTTAAAAATTTTAGTTGCCACCCCTGAAAACTCGAGAACCGTTTGGAGTTCGGAAAAATCCTAAAACACGTATTTCTTCATTTTCAAGGGGAACCTATTTTAAGGGGATCTCAATTTTTCGTCACTATCAGGGGCGGCCCCAGGGGGGTCAACTTTAAATTTCCCATTTTTGGTGCTTTCCCTATTGGCGAGAGAACATGGGAAAATGAAAATTTTAAAAGGCCATAGCTCTGACCCTGGTTGTTAGATTGAGCTCAAATTTATACCAAGGTACTACGTTTTGTAATACCTTTGATATGATGTATCACAAACAGGGGTTCCTGTTTAAGATTTTAAAGCTAACTTCTCTGGGGCCGCCCCTGATAGTACCGAAAAATTGAGATCCCCTTAAAATAGGTTCCCCTTAAAAATAAAAAGATACGTGTTTTAGGATTTTTTCGAATTCCAAACGGTTCTCGAGTTTTCAGGGGTGGCAACTTTTTTTTAACACCCTGTATGTATATTGTGAACGACACTTGGTAAAACAAACAAATTTTATATTACTGTCAAAATTTTTCATATTACTGTCAAAATGTATTGCAAGATATTTAATATTGTATGTATCAATCTTATAAATAATAAATTGTGTGTAAATAAATGGAAACTATCACAAACAGTGTGCACGTATGCGTTAAAGCTACAGATACATTATTATTTACATGATAAAAAAGTAAAGATTTTTTTTTTAAATAAGTATAATGTACTTAAAAAACTATACTTATACATAATACATATACTATGTATGTAAGTACTTACATATAAATTTATCTATCTATCTTATTCAACACGAAAAATACCATATTAAGAAGCGCGGTAGCACTCCGCCCCAAGTCAAAATTTCACAGAGGCCTATTTAGGACCTAAAGCTACAATATCTAATTTACACAAATCTCCGAATTCTAATAATAATAGTAATAATAAATAGCACCAATACATTAAATTCTACATCTTTTCTATTTTAATGCTGTTAATATCTGGCTTAACCTCTACTTCTTCCTCTTCTTCAAACGGCTTGCTATCAAGTGGTGTGTCCTCGAATTTTCTATGCAGATGGACAGCGTGCATGTGATTGAAAATGTCTTCTCTTTTTTCAGCATTTACATTGCAATACAAACATTTAAATGGTTTCTGCCTAACGTGACTCGTTACGTGTCTCTTAATGTGTCCCAAACTGTTAGTCACGTAGATGCATTTGTAACAAATGTATTGTTTTTTACCTCTGACCTTTGTGTTTCCTTTGCACTCTTTAGAATGTTCTACTAAACATGACAAATCACTTAGCAAGGTTTGTGAACAATGAAAACACGACAGCAACTCTGAAAAGTTTAAAATAAGTGTTGTTGGTAAAGAAAAAAAAAATCAGTACAGTATAGGTACGTATTTTGAACTGAGCTTAATTTATTTACCTCGGTGTTTTGGACGGCAGTATAAATAATAATTAATAGGGCGATATCAACATAGAATAACAGGATCTAATCTAACTGAATACAAGTATAATTAGAAAAACACAAAAACAAGTAGGTACTACAAAATTGGTTAATATTATTTTGAATATATAAAGGGTCTCTATTTTGTCAGATTCAATCTGTCAACGGCACATGAACTCGATCGCCTTCATTTTCTTGGTCTGAGAGTGTGGAAGTCATTTAAGCCCTCTCAATCAGTAATTTTAAGTTTTTTACCCTAATTTTTTTAAAACGCAATTGCTCGTCGCTTTTCGTTCTCTTTTTCGTTGGTCTTCTACAGATTATCATTTTAGCTTTGTTAGGACTTTCGTCTATTATTTCTTGAATTCCATCCTCGTTAAGTAAATATTTGGGTCGAGAAATTCTCTTGCTATTTTCACTAGAATGTTTGAACTTCAGATGAGATAGTAGGTTAGCTCTTTGGTTGCTGCAATATTGACAATAGGAACACTTATATGGTCTATCTCCAATGTGAGCTCGGATATGTCTTCTCATTGTAACGGAATACGGGGTATGATAGTCACATTTGAAACAAACATAACGACTTGTTGCATTGATTTCCCTGATATCGCTAGGGCATATCTTGCAATGTTGAAGCAGAATTTCGGTGCCGTTTTCCAAGTTTACTTGACAATGTTTGCAAGTATCTTCTAAAGAGGGAATGAAACAGTGGTTTATTAATACTACTAGTAGTAGTAAGTTAATGAGGTAAAAAAAAAAATT
>NW_007379496.1:4365-50484 GCF_000475195.1 Diaphorina citri
TACTTTAAATTACCTTCAAAATAATAGGATAGGGGGCAAAAGATCCAGTTAAAATCTGGTCTAAAGAAATCAAAACCCTCATCACAGGTGTCAGATCTTCACCAAATGTTGGATAATTACAACATATTGATAGACCTTGGCATAACAGTAGAGAGGTAGAAACAGATTGCATCAAAACAATGTTTTGTTTGGAAAACATGAAAGTAATTTAGAAAGTAACAGTAGTTTGAAAAGTCCTATTCGAACGGTTTTTGAAAACACACCATTGGGGTTGAAATGATTTTCTTTAAACATGAAAACTTGAACAGTTATCCCAAATGTAGGACATCAGTGAATAGGTAGAAACTAGGAACAACAGCATGAGCAAAGAAAGATCTCTTCAATATTGAGACTGAAATTGAAGGCGATGGATTAAATCCGACGAAAAAAATAAAAGTCTACTTTCCGCCTTTGCATTTCGCAGGTAATAATTATGCAGATTGATTTATTGTATTTATGACACATCCACTAATTTTGGTGGAGATGTCTGATTTTACCAACACTTCTTGATAATTTTACCAACACTTCTTGAGAAGATACATTTTCAGATAGTGCTATAAACTCAACGTCTTTTGTTTCCCTCTTTTCTGTCCCAAATTCCCTCTTCCTCACCTTTTTCCACTCTTTTCACTTCTCTTTGTTTATCATTCCGTGTCTGGACAAATAAGTACCATTTTTACCGTATATTTGGTACGTCTAGCGTAATTTATTCAAATCACTGGAATGAATGAAAAACACGGATGTAACAGGTGTCCAACATGAAACATCTTAAACAGAACGGTCCAAGGACCTTGGTGGGTTTCGGGTCTCCAGATAATAATCCCATCCGATTTGGAAACAATAGTCGCCTAAGTATTGGATGAAGACGTAATAACCGTTTTCTTAAACAATACCTAAGCTAGCAGAGGATATAAAAGGTGTTGGTAGTTGGTATTTGTTTGGTTTTCATTCATTTTCACTTTTTCCTGTCCACTGTGATTTTTACTTTCTTGAATACCTACGTACCTATTTGTAATTATCAAGATTTGTATCCAGTCTATAACAGTACCTATTAGTGATGGGACTCGAGTGAGATTTTTCAACTCGATTATTTTCTACTCGATTATTTTCCAACTCGAGTTGTAACTCGAGTGGAACATGATGGAGATGGAACCAACCTCAGTGGTGTAGTGGTTAGCGCGGTGAACTCTGGTTCTGGAGGTGGTTCGAGTCCACGTCAAGTCATCATTTTAAGCGGGAAATGGCATTTGTGACAGCATTAAGTAATGCTTAACACAGTTAAAAGTCCTTTATTATCATGAAGGAATTAAATTATAGAATTGAACTTTTTTAAACGAGTAGAAGGGGGTGGGATACGAATATTACTTATAGGTACTTGGTTTAACCAACTTTCTAGGGCAAATTGTCTTATTATCATAAAAAAAATGAGTTACTTATTTTTATATTTTTTAGTGATATTTACATTTTCATAATTCATCTAACCAGCTAGTAATTAGTAATTAGATGAATAGGATAAGGAAAGTAAAAATGAGTTACTTATTTTTATATTTTTTAGTGATATTTACATTTTCATAATTCATCTAACCAGCTAGTAATTAGTAATTAGATGAAATGAGGACCATCTAGTGTCATGACTTTGTTGTATTTGGCGAATTGTGTTGAGTATCAAAGTGTAGTGTCGTATCCACAAAATTCTCATTTCCCAACACACGGGAAGGAGGCAAAAGAAACTGATTTACCTACAATATAAAATTCTAGGCACTGATACCTACTTTTTAATATACAAAACTAACAACATAATAAAAAAAAGTATACAACTAAATATTAATAATTCTTTATCCTCTTAATTTACAGTAGGAATTCAATTATCTACCAATTTCATTTGAATTTCTACATAGAGGACCAGTACAAAAGAACATACATGTAACTCAAAAAAAAAAAGAAACATTAAAATATAAAATAATGGTAGGTAAAGTAATAATCTTTGGTATTTTCGAGAGGAGTAGTTCTACCATCCTAAGGCTGGCCAAGAAGATAACAAGCTTAACAGTTATCGAGTTAACCAATTCGGGAATATATGTAGATTGTGTAGTCATAAACTTGCTTTATTACTTCAATTGATAGTCGATGTTATTGGATCTGAGACTATCCTTGTGTAAAATAGAGCTTTGCTAAAGATAAAAAGCTGGGTGCTCATGATGTGATGCTGACTAGGAATACTGAATACGAACTCTATTTGACTAATTAACAATTGGTCGTCAAGAATCAGGACAAGCCTTTTGGATAGTTTACACGTGATTACAAGAATATGCATCTTAAATAAACCTATAAATAAAAAGCGAGCATTGTGAAATTTGTTCGAGAAACAAAGAAGGAACAATGGCAAGATTATGAAGGTTTACATAAAGTAAAACAAGGTGAAGTATAAGGTCCGTGATACGTGAAGCTTATCAAGAAAGGGGGCGTGAAACAGTGTGTAGTATAAGTAACATCGAATAAGAAAAAACACGAAAAAGGCCGGCAAAATTTGCTGCCTGTTGTTCAAATACGTAAATATACATACTATCAGACTAGAAAAAAAAAGACACCTACAGTTCAGGGGAGGAGTATCATTTCAGAAACAAAAATACCAATGAGATAAGATAAACGCGTTGATCCTTATTCCTATTCCGCCCAATATTCAACAAAGTGATTTCGGTTGCAGTTTTATTCAAAAGTTGGGCAAAAAAGTGTCATAACGTACCTAAATGGGAGAGAATATACCTCGACAGTTTACATAATAACTTGTGATATTTAACCCATCTCAACTTTCAATTTGCTCACTATTAAGATCCGTTTTAAATTCTGTATGTTTTTTATTAATATGATTCGTTAAAATATAACTCCTAGAAGCAACAAAATCACAGAGGGGACAGGAAAAGGGCAAGTCTCCTGAATGTAGAATCAAGTGTCTTTTCAGGGTGTTCTTCTGAGCCGCACTGTAACTGCAAATCGTACACTGAAACGGTTTCACGCCCAAGTGAGTTCGGATATGTTTCCGCATGCTTTCCCGATAGTACGTATTGTATTCGCATATGAAGCAGGTGTACTTGAATGAAATTGACGGTCTAGATCGCGGTTTACAAAAATGACAGTGAGTTAAGAGGACATCCATATCTTCCGCTAAGGGCAAATCACAAAAATTACACTTGAGCATAATTTCACTTTCTTCTTCATATTCATTATCTAGCTCATCAGCAACGATTTCTTTTCTGTCTGAAATTAAGTAAAAATAGATTATGATTATTAACATGGATCTTATTATTATTAAAGCTGAAACGAAAATATTTGAATTTATTTTAATGAATGTTCCGAGGTTTCTGCTGCTTTATTTTAATCAAATATAGCAATTGCGATTATGACAACATGACAGTGAGGTAGACACTTGACAATACTGCACAACTAAAAAAAAAAAAAAAAAAAAAAAAAGAAAATTTTTTTTTTAATTTGTATTTATTAGAGTAACATGAAATAATCTTTCTTTTCCTTCATGCAGTTTTCCATGTCTTTTCAGATTTGAACTGACTATGAAGACGAACCTTTTTTAGGTCCGATTTCTATCGACTGCTTTAAGCCTGATTTGCACTAGCCCGACATTCGACACAATACCGATATTCAATTGCCTGTCAATAATATCTTTGGTTATAAAATACCTTTAACGTATAATACGAATATCAAATGTCAGGCTAGTGCAGATCAAACCAAAGCCACTCTGCTTACCGAGGCACTTTTTCTGTCACATTTTTGTTTTCAAGTTCAGCCACCCTGGGCGGAAGCATCGCTTCTACTTCCGTTTCGCGTTGTAGCAATGCTTGATGGAGATGTGTAACTTGAGGCTCTCTTTCCTTTTGGTCTTGTGGTTGCATACGGGACACTTGTACGCGGGTTCGGCAATTAGGTAGTCGCACTCGCTCTTCATATGTCGCGTAAGCGATGTGTGATGTTGATAGGTCTTGCCGCATGCGTGACACCAGAACAGCTTGGTCGTGGCTAAAAAAAGGGGAAAGTAAAGAGAATGGCGATACAGTAAATAAAATGAATATTGATAGTTTGTTCATTTTCTAAAAATTAAATAAACTTAGCAACAAAAAGTACCCCAGAAGCTCCCAGGCAGATCCAAAGTTGAAACTTTATCATAAAACCTGAAGTAAAATCATTCGCAACTGAATGGATTTATCATAAAAAAAACTCAACTCTGGATAAAGCCAGACAAGCCATTTTATACCCATTCTACCCACTATGACTTCTTCTCACTTCGGGTAGGTATATCATGCAGATTTTCGCCGTTGTTATTATTATGTATGTAATATGACAAATGAAAATGACATATTTGAGGACAAATCCCAATAAAATTGACCACAGTAATCCAATACCAATCCTAGATTCAGCAATAACGGCTTTTTTTACCCAAATTCAGTGAAGTCATAACCTTAACTGTTTTTGATTCAATAACCCTTCAATTTTCAACGCCCAAAGCGACCCACTGAGTGGAAAAATCACGGAATGAATGCAGAAAAAAACCCCAAAAAATAATAGAAAGTAAAAACTACAATTATAGTCTACCCAAAAATAAATAAATGGAAAATAATGCTTACTTTTTCAATTCAGAAAGGAAATGCACACAACTAATATTTGTAGTGCAAAATATTAAGTACTGCTTTTTTCGGATACAAGTCAAAGCGTTCCATCCAAAAATATCTAGAGGACACAAGCATTTAAAAAAGAACACACACAAACACAAGCAAAATTTCCTTAAAACTAATTCAAAGAATATATTTCTTGGATTACTATTTTTGAAAATTAGATTCATAACAAAATTTGGTGGACTTTTTATTACAAGTTATCGCAAAATAAGACGAATGCAATGAAAAAGAAAAAAAAATGTACTGTTTTGCACATTGCATACTTCGACAATCCAGGCACTCATTCAAATTGAAGAGTTCATTTATCGAGAAATCAATATTCAGATAACTTGTAAAGAAACACCAAATAATAAATCTAGTAAGTAGAGTATGAAGTGTGTAACTAAAGAATAGAATTAAGAGGAAATTGTCTACATTTAGGCTGAGTTTAACTGTAGGAATCATAGACAGAAGACAGATATAATATTGTTTTAAGAGGAAAAGATGGTGAGGGAATCAGAGAAGGGATAAGGGAGGTAGGGAAAATCATGAAATGGGACATTTGGGAAAGAAAAAATGGGGGGGGATATTCTTATAATCCAGATACCTCTCAACAGAGAGGAGGGGGAAACGAAGGTAGGGAGAGAAATCGTTCTTTACTTCTAAGAAAACTGAACTAAGCAAATGAAAACTCAAAAATGCAAACAAACTGTGCTTGAACAAACCAGACAAAAAGAAAAACACAAACAGGGCATATTACTAGTTTTGCGCAAAAGATAATGCAGAGAGCCCATTGAAAAAAAAAACGGCATTTTATTTTATGTTTTAAAGGGGGGGAAAATTACATGCCAACACAGATGCAGGGAGGACGGATCAAGAATAAACTATGGATTATAATATTATAAAACCAATGATTTATATGTAAGAGCTACTTACTAATTTATGCTATAAGTCGGTAAGTGAACAAAAGAGCTGACAATGGTGTAAGTTAAAATAATAAATAAAAAAATATAGTGATTTTCCTAATTTTAGTTATGGATAAGTGGTAAATAGTTTTGAAAATTGGAATTAATAGAAAGGTATTTTCGAAATTTGGATTTAGGTCCGTTGCACACACACCGGTTTTGGACGACAGATTTTTCACCGGTCGTCCAAATTCCAATAGTGTGTGTGTGTGTGTGTGTGTGTGTGTGTGTGTGTGTGTGTGTGTGTGTGTGTGTGTGTGTGTGTGTGTGTGTGTGTGTGTGTGTGTGTGTGTGTGTGTGTGTGTGTGTGTGTGTGTGTGTGTGTGTGTGTGTGTGTGTGTGTGTGTGTGTGTGTGTGTGTGTGTGTGTGTGTGTGTGTGTGTGTGTGTGTGTGTGTGTGTGTGTGTGTGTGTGTGTGTGTGTGTATATGATAATAATAATGAAGTAATTTACATTAATGAGGCAAGAAAAGGGAAATTAGTGAGTCCAAGAGGAAAATTTATCGTCCGTTTAAAATTAATACATAAAAAAAACAACTATGAATAATTTGTTCTTTGGTAAAAAATAAAATGGAATTTCTGGAAAATCGAAGAAATTAAAGCTAGTTCTCGTAACGGGCCTTAGCGTTACATTTTATTCGCACGTTATACCTATATTGTGAAATAAATAAACCAATTAATGTGGTGACTGAAACATGTACAAAATACGATGTAGATTTTAGGGACAGGAAGCCGGAGTTTCTTTTCAATCTGATTTATTTTATTATCAAGGAATATTGACACATCCACCATATTTTAATCCTACTCGTAGCATAATGCATATGAAGTCTCTGATGGTAGAAAACTTTGGCTTCAAATAATCAAGTATTAAAATTAAAAAGACTGAAGCAATTTCTGATAATTTCAATACTTTTGAAGTACCATTTTTTTTTTAAGTACATTTAAAGGTAAACTATAGCTGCGTACATCTTGAGAAATAAACAATGTTGTTTTTTTAAGAGGTTTGACAGAGGGAACTGTAACTGCTAGGGTCTTATCGTCCCGAAATCGAAGAGAGAAGGAAGACAGGATAAGGAGGAAAGCCAGCCGTTCCGAGAACGAACATTATCCCATCAGGATAAAATCCGCCCTTTCACAAATTCGATATTAAGTAATCGAAAAAAAAAAAAATGTATTAGCATAAATTTAATTTATTCAATTTATTCAAGGTACTTTTATTTTCAAAGCCAAAATAAAAACAAAATGTAATGAAGAATAAATTAACATTTGTAGGTAACTTTTAATTTTTCATCTTATTCAGTCATCAGATGTTCACAACAATTTGATGGGCACTTGGGTAGTGTATCTCTGAAACAAAAATTATAAAAAAAGTTAAAAGTAGGCAAACGATAAGCACAACACTTTAATTCTCGAAATTAAGCACCCAAATAAGAAGTGGCCAAGTAAAATAAAGCACAGACTATTCCTTCTAGCCTTGAGAGAATGGTTCGTTTTTCAAAGAAATGAGTATTTTGGCACATCCACTATTTCTACTTCGGATGTATGAAATGCCTGGAGGACTTTGCGAGTTAAATGAGTTTCCTTCCCCAATTTTAGGTATTCCAACCGAAATAGGAAAAGGGACACCCTCAGTCACGAACCACAAGACGCAGTTTTGGCTTGTTTGAACTTTTTTGCAGTCAAACCAAAGTTTAAAACAGCCAAAAGTGATTGCAGTCTTTGATTTAAGACTTGAAATGAAATAAATTACACAAATGGTGAAGATGTTACATTCAATATGAAGGTATTGAAGGTGTGTTAGGTATAATTTCCTTTTATACCCTACTCAATATTAGAGAACTATTTATTTGTTAACATCAAGTTTATTATTTAATAATAAAAGTATTCATTTTCTATTTTCTAAAAAGTAGGAGTAGCTACCAATAACTACCTATATGAATAGAAATGAAGTTCATCGGTTTTCATGAAGAGTTTAGAGGTGATCTACAGGAATTTGGAAATTATGGCACATAAGAACAGATCCTACCAATGACCGTTCATTGAATTACACATGTTTTTTTTTAATAAGTGTGGTATAAGTACACTTTTTTTTTTAAATCTAACGAATAAACACAAGTTGTTAGTAATCAATTGCAATGGATCAATATGTAGGAGGAAATATGAGAATCAACTAACTTTTGGGCTTATTGTAGCTACATTTAACAGAAATGTTCCCAAGGAATTGTAAAATATAAAGGAAACTACTGAAAATAAAATATTACAAGAAATAACATTAGAAATAATACGTCTTGCTGTAGTGTTTCTTTAACAAAAAATTCCTGATTGTCCCCCACAATATGCCAAAACTCGGACATCTCGGACTATGAAGTAATAAGTGTGGTATAAGTACACTTTTTTTTTTAAAATCTAACGAATAAACACAAGTTGTTAGTAATCAATTGCAATGGATCAATATATAGGAGGAAATATGAAAATCAACTAACTTTTGGGCTTATTGTAGATACATTTAACAGAAATGTTCCCAAGGAATTGTAAAATATAAAGGAAACTACTGAAAATAAAATATTACAAGAAATAACATTAGAAATATAAATACTTGTAAATCACATCAATTGATATCTTAATCCTACCTTTAACCCTTGGCATGACGACGGACATTTTAAGAAAAAAATGAATTTAGAGCAGAGACTTTTTCTAGCAACGGAAATTTCGTCAAAAAATTAGGGGCGGGATTTTAACCCATGCGAGCTCCGCAATTAGACTTTACATACGACTTTCTTAAGGAGCTTTGAAATAATTAGTTGATGTAGAAAAGAAAGATATCGCTACAATACCTACATACATATAAAATAAATTAATAGGTTGATAAAAGTGAAATGGAATTCTACCAAGGGTTATTACTACTATTATTTTTCAAGTACCTACTATTTCAAATAAATGTACAAATGTGTCATTGTTTTATACTTATGTACATAATGCTGGTACCACACGTAACCCTGCTAAAATCTCCTACAATGTTTGCCATGAACACTTATAATAACATGGAACCCAAACCTGATATCTTTACACCTCAGACAAAACTTACCTGTAGGTAACAAATCAAAAGAAGTGAATGATGTGCATGTGCGTATGTATGTGTGTGAGCATGAGAGTGTGACACCAGTAATTGCGTATCTGTGAGAACTGTCTTCCGATACGTGTAGGTGTGTAACTTAAAAAAAAAAACCCTTGGAGAGGGAAACCATTTAAGTTAAACACGACAAACGTTACCGACATTTATTAGTTTCTTTTTTTAGCCTTTTTACATCAAGGTTATTCTATGCAGAAATGTACATTCCAGATTCACAGACTCAAGGAAAGTTTTGCACTTTTTACTTTCCTTATCCTATAGGAAGGAAAGTAATGTAATGGGGTCAAATTTTCGATGGTCAGATTTTAGTGCCAGAACACGTTTTGAGGTCCCTAGAGCCTAAATCCAAAGTTTCAGCCATTGGTCCGTGTGTTTGTCTGTCTGTCTGTCTGTAAACAAAATAGAGCCTAAATCCAAAGTTTCAGCCATTGGTCCGTGTGTGTGTCTGTCTGTCTGTAAACAAAATATCTCGAGAACGGTAAGAGCTAATCCGTTATCGGACCACAAGGTCAAAATTATATGGAAGTGGTATTTCTGAATATAGTATATTAGATATTTCGAGCCGAGAGTGACAAGGATGCGACACGAAACTTTTGGTTAAGACCGGTGCAACGCTTGACGGCATTTTACCACTTTTTGGCGGTTTTCAGTGTAATTTAAAAATATCTCGAGAACGGTATGAGCTAGAGACTTGAAATTTGGTATGTAGTTCACAAATGTGACAAGGATGCAACTCAAAACGTTTGGTTGAGATAGGTTCTGCGGTTGGCGGTATTTTGACCGCTTTTTGGTGCTTTTCAGCTATATCGACTAAACGGTTAGAGATATTGTAAATGTTACAACAGAACACCCAAATAAGCACCATTCAATAGGATAAGGAAAGTGTCGTGTGATGTTCACACCAGATTTTTTTAATCCGTTATCGGACCACAAGGTCAAAATTATATGGAAGTGGTATTTCTGAATATAGTATATTAGATATTTCGAGCCGAGACCCAAAACGTATGGTACCAGCTTATTCGACTAAGTTGCGTATAATATTAAACCTGAGTAATAGAATCTAACTATCAAAACTTCGTATCTCTACGTATTATCAGAGATACAGTGAAAAAAGAGGTCACAAAATTTGGCACACTACAGGAAATTAATGTACTCGTAAAATTTGGCAGAACACCCCCGCCGTTTGTTTTTCTTCCCTTTCCTTTAATTTTATCTCGCCCAATACAAAATGCCAACTAATACATATTGAATCGAGGGATTGTCAGAATTTTACAAATTGGACAGGGATTTATTGGTGAAAGTTGATAGAAAAGTAATAACCACGACCGGGGTTTGGGATTTTCTCTAGAGTACTAGTGTAGACATTAGTACGTCACGTTTTTCTATCTGACATGGTTCCAAACAAGTTGTTCGCAGTTCGTCAACTCCATGTTCAATGTTCTCACCAAAGTGTCTCTTAACAGACTCCTAAAAGGTCAAGGTTTTTCCCCTACATCTCCTAAGTATTCAGGAGGACCATTTTATTGATGGACTCGGAGAATTGGTCTACGATGTTGTTGTGTTTTGGAAGGTTCTGCGGGTCCGGGTTGATGAAGAGGAAGAAGTTCTTGTGTACGGTGCGGATGTGCGACACCACGTTGCCTTTCCGCTTACTCCGATATTCGCAGTACATGCATTTGAACTTGGGCTCCTTGCCGCATTCGTATCGGAGATGATTGCGAAGTGTGGATATGCGGTTGTACCTTTTGTTGCACTTGAAACAGGTGAACTGACGAGACTCGCCCCCACCGCCATCTAGCGTGCAAAAGTGAGCGAAACAGAGAAAACCAGAGTAAATAAATTGTAATTTGAAATTACAAGTGTCTTCATTTTATTTATTTCGAGATTTTCGAAACTACTCATAGACTTTTACTGGTATGCCCCTTTGGCAAACGGTAAAGAGCGAGGGCCTTACTTATACGACAGTCAATCACATAATGGGTACCTTCGAAAGCTCGAACACGTCATGATTATTTCCCCCAAAAATGGATAGAATACTTTCATTTATTTATAGACTGATTACGTGTCTGACCCTCTCCGAAAAAAGTATGTATCGTAGATTCACATTCAGTATCTCAAATCTAACCCACCAAACAATAACATTCAAACGACCCAAATTTCAAAGAGACAACCCGACAAATACACTAAAGTAGACATCTAAGTACACAAGGTACAAAATTAAAATAAAGGGAGTACATTGTAGATTTAAAATTGAACTTTACTTACCAGTCAGAAATAAATAAATTACTTATTTTTCGAGATCTAAACTACAAAATAATAACGTAGGGGAAAACAATCTACATTCGATCTCTAGAAAGATAGAAAGCGACAAAAATAATATGAAAATAATAATAAATAATCAAGGGAAAATACATCAAAAATAAATACATAGATATAAGGGGTTACTGGATGGGGAGGAGGGGCGTTTACACACATTCTGTAAGCTGGTACTGAGTGTAGTAGTTATTGATCTGAAAATGAAAGGTAGAATATTTCAATTGGCAGTAAATTGATAAAAAGGGACTTAACAAATTTTGAATAAAATACAGGAAAGTTAAAACAAAATATTGGACTCTATACAGGGTAGACACACTTAAGTGTACTTTTTGTTAAATTACAACCGTGTCCAACTGCACAAGATAAGTAGATATAAGAAACAAAAAAGAAGAAAAAACTGAAAGGAAACTAATGATTTTTAAATAATTATAGAAGTAGATTGTATATTAGGAATTTAGGCGTTCTGTAAGTATAGTACACATAGTAAAAATAAGTCGTGAATAAATTAAATAATTTAAACATAATGTAGGTACTTTAAGACCTAGAGCAAAATATTTGCAACTTTAAACATTTGGCAAAAAATAGAGGGTAAATAATAAAATGAAAAAATAGGAAAGGAAAACTAAAAGTATACGAGTACATAGGTCATAGATAATACCTACTTTAAAGGCACATTGTTAAATTAGTTATAGGCACATTTTCTTCAAGGAAGCACGGTTTGTTGTATAAATCTTCTTGGTAGGTATTTTATGTGAAAATTTTCAAGGACCTGCTAGGACAACGTAACCTATCGTACACTAACTCATGGTCAGGATGAAACTTCAATAACCTATCTAATAGGAGTGAACACAGAAAACTTTAATTAATTTATTAGCATCATATTCAAAAATAAAAACAAGGTATCAAGATTTATGATAAAATTCCAGATCTTTTCCTCGTATCTTTTATTTTAGATTGCCAGAGTTCACATGGTGTCCTAGGCGTTTGCTATGGTAAAACTCATTTGGTGAAGCTCACATTCTCTGGTGTTTCACACATCATTCATAATAAATGCCACATTTTCACTTGTCGTGATGCATGTATCAAGATTTATGATAAAATTCCAGATCTTTTCCTTGTATCTTTTATTTTAGATTGCCAGAGTTCACATGGTGTCCTAGGCGTTTGCTGTGGTAAAACTCATTTGGTGAAGCTCACATTCTCTGGTGTTTCACACATCATTCATAATAAATGCCACATTTTCACTTGTCGTGATGCATGGATAATTGGACATAGAACTCTCTATTCAGAGTTTTTCTGAGTGAAAGGCCAAGTGAAATCTTTTCATATTAAAACTTCATATCTCAGCAGATGATGCTCTGGCTAATACTCTTTGTCACATAAGTAAGGTTGGGTAACATGGCCGGTCGATTCGAGAACCAAAGTCTGAAAGAAAAAATTAAGATGCCAGCCTAGTTAGCTTAGTTGGTAGTGCCTCTGCCTTGTAAGCGCTAGGCCGCGGGTTCGATTCCCGCCCGGGGCCATATTAAAATTTCATATCTCAGCAGATGATGCTCTGGTTAATTAATACTCTTTGTCACATAAGTAAGGTTGGGCAACATGGCCGGTCGATTCGAGAACCAAAGTCTGAAAGAAAAAAAAATAAGAGGGTGGGGGCGGGGTAAAGACATTAATGGAGGCCATCACAAACAGGAAAAGGAAAAGTTTCTATTTTTTTTCTTTCTTTTTAATGCTCGTTTGTATGGAATTGTGGATTATGGAAATGGTGCGAATATTGATAATGATAAAGAGAGTGCAATTTATTAATGATAATTAACACCAAAGTTTCTTGGTTTCGAGAATTTCCACTATTCGCCGGTGGTTATTTATTAGAATTTAGCTATTGTGTATTGGGATTTAGAGAAGAGAAGAAACGAATGTTACAAGAAATAAGATGCTTTTATTGAGAGAATTTACAATGTTCAATTTCATTAGTACCCAGAAATAAATCAGGATGACATCTAGACATAAAATTAATCAACAAAAAGAAAGTAAAAGTAAATCACAACAAAATTTAGGAACTTAAAATCTACAGCACAAAATTGATTTAATTAACGACGTCAGGTACAAAAAAAAACTTAAGAACTATCTCATTAAAATCACAAAGAACAATAAAAAGAGGTGCTCAAAAAACCTCATTACTGAACTAAAATTTGACTAACATAAGCATAAGCATGAAAATCACATGCATTACAGCTTTAAATTAAATGGCACGTCTTTTAAGGAAAACACGATCAATTAACTATGACAAAAATAAAAAATAAAGAGTCTAAAACTAGAAATAACACAGTAGAACTTAACTACAAAATCGAAACATATAATAACAGAAAAAAGACTAAAAACGAAAGGAACTATCAGTCTAACTAGGTTTCAAAACGAGATCGAATTAACATAACAAGAGTAATGAATGAATGAGCTTCTAAAAAGCGCACCAATTGGGTAAATCATACAACATAAAGAGCAAAACAGCCCTAAAATGGTCAACATAAATTATCCTACTAATCTCGATTTCATTACTATTTTACGTATAAATGGAAAATAACGAAAGAAAATCATTGATTCAAGCACATATTATTTAAAACGATGCGATCATATTTGTAAATACGTTAAAATAATCTCTACAATTCAACACTTACCTCTGTATACTACAAACGCAATAAGGTCAACATGTAATTAGTACACAAAATACAATATTGCAAGCCCATAAAAGGGTTTTCATAATCACAGTGACGCCCGAATTCATAGGGGTGAAAACCCCCCCAGCAATCACCCAAGTATAGCATGATCACTATTAACGTTCCTATAATTTCTTGATTGAGCATTTTTCAATAACTAAACGGTCTTTCCACAACTTATTAATTCGCCACAGCCTAATTCCTATATCCTAAACATACAACAATCATTTACATACAAATCAATCGGTTGTTCACAGTATCATCTTCATGTGTTGATTAGCGATGTGCACCTTGAGATTGTACTTCCTCGCGGATCGAAAGGAGCAGTGCGGACACAGAAAGGGGCGATCGCTTCCCTTGGTCGCCGGACAATCATGGCGGAGGTGTCGCGTCAGATGTTTCTTCTGTCGGAAATCGATCTTGCAGCTGAGACACTTGTAGTCGGAACCCCAATAGTTTTGGGTCCCGTTCTTGGTGAGTTCCTTGAGCTCCATCAGGGCGGACTTGTTATTGAGAATCGAACTCAGAATGGACGAGTTATGACTGTTCTTATGGATGAGGGCCTGATAGAAGTTGCCCAGATCTAAACGGAGAGACAAAACCGACGAAAAAAGGGGAAATGGAGAAAGGAAAATGGTTAGTAAGGGGGTACAATGACGGGTTATTAAAAGATGTAGGGGTGCGTGTTAAACAGAAACAGAAGAATAAAAAAGAAAACATTAAAGGAGTTGAGAGAGATAAACACTTCACCAGGATAGAATGGAAAAATACTTGTCAAAAATGAAACAGAAAAGGTTAAGGGTGCGTGTTAAACAGAAACAGAAGAATAAACAAGAAAACATTAAAGGAGTTGAGAGAGATAAACACTTCACCAGGATAGAATGGAAAAATACTTGTCAAAAATGAAACAGAAAAGGTTAATTAAGAAAGTTAAACAGACAAAAAGACAGATAAAACAGAAAGAGGGGCGAGAGTCGTAGTATTAGAGATTTGAAAAAGAGAGAAGTGGAGGGAGGGAGGATGAGAGAAAGAGAAAGAGAGAAATAAAGAAAAAGACTATACAAGGGTTGATTGAAACTTCAACCAACAAAACTTCCAAATGGTCTCTGCTTCGATGCTCATCATCGACAATATTTTGCATTCATACTTCTGATTGGAAATACGCACTGCAATGTCATATGTCAATTGATAATATGGATATTCTCATCACTGTTTTTAAAATACAATATCCGCAATATCGTATTGTCACGAAAAGAAAATAAAAGTAGATAAATTTAAAAGGTAAACTTGGTGAAAAAATGGTTTCCCATTTGCATAATGAACACTTTATTTAAATGGATTCTCCCAGCATATATGCACTCATCACCATTAATATGGTTTCTCCCCAGGCAAATCAAGTGTAGTATAAATCTTTCTTCCTTGATAAATATATCTCAACATTTTGAGTATTGGTTCTGTAAGCTGGTACTGAGCAAAATTTAAGGGACCAAACAAAATCTAGTGAAGAAGGGAACATATCTACGGAAAACACACATAATAGAATTATTGGAAGGCCATACTTACTTGATCACATTATATCCAATTTGCTAGACCTGTTTTATATTAAAAGCAAAGAAGGTATTTCAATTATATTGTGGTAACTAGTTAGCTACCTAAAAGTAATAAAATTAAAAAATAGGTCAAAATTTTACGCAGCTTCTAGAAGATAAAAGATGTAGAAAAACTACCAACAGTACAAAACCTCTTAAAGTGCTGTCTCTACAGGCATAGAATTTAGCATATTTATTTATTTTTCTGTTAAAGAATTAAATCCTAATGGTATACGATAGATAAAAAAAGTAAAAATAAAAACAATCTTTTTCTTTAATATAAATATTATCAAAGTATATTCTACGTACATATACAATTATACAATTTATTTACTGTGCTTTTAGATCATAAATATAAAGGAATGTTATTTGACTAGGGGGCGGGGAGAGGGGGTGAATTCAGTCTTTAAACATTTGGATTTTGGCTTTGTAAAATTAGCTTGATAGGTAGGTACTCCTAGTTAAAGATATGAATAAATCTAGATATCTAGGACATTGTGTTGAATCCTACACTACGGAATCTTAAAGGACTTGCTTTCAGGAAGAATTATTGAAGGAATTAAAGTGAAGAAAAGAAGTATGAGGAATTGAATTCACTCTTTGGCCTTTGGCCATCCAAATAAGCATTATGAAAATCTGACATTGGTAAAGCGGGAAAACTTTGATCTAATTGTGAGACATTATAATTGCTCAATCCAAATAAGCATTATGAAAATCTGACATTGGTAAAGCGGGAAAACTTTGATCTAATTGTGAGACATTATAATTGCTCATAGTAGATATTGATTCTGGTTCTTGTTTGATTTGTATTGGTGTAATGGGCAAGGCAGTGCTGGTATTTTCAGTCTTGATATCCGCGGTGTTCAGTAGTTCACGCTCATGTCGCAGGCGTTGGTGTGAAAATAGATTGAATTTTCTAAAACTTCTATAGGAACAAAATTCGCATTCAAATTTGGGCTCTTTTCCACATTCAAATTTCAAATGACGGTGGAGTGCACCTTTAGATGAGTAGGATTTTGAGCATTGAGTGCATTGCCACAGTTTAGGGACAGGGTCTTTGGTCTTACTCGAATTCAAGGACTGGATCACTCCAAAATCTGAAAATGTACATACAGATAACAGTGAATCAAATTAATTTTTGTTTATAAAGTGATAAATGTAGATTGATTTAGAGACATTTTTGTACATAGATAACTCAGTCTTGTAATTTAAATTTGAGGCAATGTCTGAAAAGATTCGATAGTGAACTGATCAAGAGAACTGAAGTCTGTGAGCTCATCTGAAGAAATTTCTTGGCAAATGATGAATTTTTCGCTGTGATAACGCATTACGTGCTCGTTGTAGTTCTTTTCATTGTAAAACTTGCATGCACAAAATTTACAACGTAAGAGAAGTTTCGAGTTTACTTTGGAGTGTGTTTTCTTATGTGTTGCAAGGGAAGATGCCTGAGTGAACGTGAAACAGCATAAATCACATTTATAAGGTTTCTCTCCCGTGTGCTTTCTCACATGTTTTTTCAGATCGTTTAAATAACATGATCTATAGGTACAGTGAGCACAGGAGAATTTTTTCTCTTTAGTGTGAACCAAGAAGTGTCTTCTGAATTTCCACACTTGGTTTGCAACACTGGAGCAAATGCAACAAACGTAGGGATAATGTGGAGAATCGATCATTTGCTTGCAATTATGTGCAAGTAGAGAATCTACTTTAGGTTCTAAATTTTTAGAACAAAACATACACAACAAATCATCTGTGGACAAAAATTTCATTTTAGAACGTAAATGTTATTGAGATAATGAGTGTTTGAGAGAGAGAAAGAAGTGATTACAAGTTTGTAAGGCATTGTTCTTTTTTTATTGTTCCACATTATGCATAATTTTTTGGTGAGAGGTTAGACTAGAGCGCTGAATTGCAGAGTAAGTGCAATGTTCACATTTATATGGTCTCTCCCCTGTATGTCTTCTAACATGATCTCTAATATATGATACATTATGGCTATGATAATCACACTTGAAGCACACAAATTTGTATTTGTGAGCATTTGGTCTGCGCGCTTTTAGACAATCTTTAGCATGTGGAACTAATGCGTCTGCAGTGTTGAGTATTATTGAGAAACAATACTGACAAGAGACCACTGAAATACAATAAAATTGCAATTAAGTTTTTTGGAGGGATGTAATGAGTAGTATGTCCTAACTAAGTGAAACACACTATTAAAATAGCGTATTAATATTAATTCGTTTTTTTTTTTATTATTATTATTTTTTATTTTACTTAACTTTTTCTACAACTCATTTTGCTAGTTAGATGCTTAAAAAAGATCAAATCATAAACATGTTACATTTGACTAGATTTTACTTTAAAATAACTATTTGACTAGATTTTACCTAAAAAGAATATTATCATTTTCAAATACACCGGACCTTGTTTAGACTGCGGAAGTAAAGGGACTTTTCAGTCTCATTCTGCAGTATAAGCAGGGTATAATTATTCTAATGTTGTTTATTTACATTTTCAAATCTTTCTTTTAAATAAAATAATAGTTGAAACAGATTTATCAAGTTTCCATTAGTTATTAATATTTCAAAATAACAACAGAACATAAAAATTCATATAAATGGTATACCCATCCGTTAAAGGAAAGCTACACACGCAACGGTATGTCGAAGATCACACCGGACACGGATAAGTGAAGTATGTCGAAAGAGTTGGGGAAACGTGTGTTCCAGGCTTTAAGACGTGACTAGAAGGCTTTAAGACGAGACTAGAGGGCCATCCCTCAAGGCATGTTGCTTGACGTGCATGTCACGCGCCTGGAAATTACACCGGAGACGTACGAACGTGAATTTTCATGTGCCGCTTCATATGGCTGCAGTTATACGTGTGGTAGTCGCACCCCACGCATACAAACTTGTAGCGGAATGCGTTCGCACGCGGCATGGCGGTGCAAGACTTGGAGTGGCCGATGAGCGTATCTATGTCAGAGGACGCGAACGTCCTGCAGTGAATACATATGACTTCTGTGGAGGAGAGGTGAAACGGTACGATGAGCTTAATGGTGAAAACTCTGAGAAGAAGCTATCATGTAATTATAAACGCTATAAAGTCTATAAACCATCTAAATCCAAAATGGGTTCTCTATCTAAATTGACCTTATGACACTGTACGTAGGGCCATCGGCTATAATAAACGCCCTATGTCACTGCAACCTGATTAGATCTTTGTGACTTTCCCTATTGAGCTTAAGATAACGACTAGTGTTAAAAGGTTGGTACAAAGCAAAATTTGAAATAAAAAAGTCCGGTATATATTATGTCCCTTTCTAATTCTACTTTCAATCCATCCCTACTTGACTCTAATGATGGTAGTATGGACAATTGGACATTCAATAACATTAAAATCGTTCAATCAGTGCCAGACATACAGCGTGCCAAAAGAAACCAAAAAACTTTTGGATGTGTATTTATTAGGACGTTCTTTATAACATCTAGAATAAATTTCTGAATGATGTGTACAATTTTCCTGTACACGATATTAGCCCGAAATTCACTCGTTTAGACCTGAAATTTGGCCTTTTTTTATTTTATCAAGTTTCCATTAGTTATTAATATTTCAAAATAACAACAGAACATAAAAATTCATATAAATGGTATACCCATCCGTTAAGGAAAGCTACACACGCAACGGTATGTCGAAGATCACACCGGACACGGATAAGACGTGACTAGAGGGCTTTAAGACGAGACTAGAGGGCCATCCCTCAAGGCATGTTGCTTGACGTGCATGTCACGCGCCTGGAAGTTACACCGGAGACGTACGAACGTGAATTTTCATGTGCCGCTTCATATGGCTGCAGTTATACGTGTGGTAGTCGCAGCCCACGCATACGAACTTGTAGCGGAATGCGTTCGCACGCGGCATGGCGGTGCAAGACTTGGAGTGGCCGATGAGCGTATCTATGTCAGAGGACGCGAACGTCCTGCAGTGAATACATATGACTTCTGTGGAGGAGAGGTGAAACGGTACGATGAGCTTAATGGTGAAACCTCTAAGAAGAAGCAATCATGTAATTATAAACGCTATAAAGTCTATAAACCATCTAAATCCAAATGGGTTCTCCATCTAAATTGACCTTATGACACTGTACGTAGGGCCATCGGCTATAATAAACGCCCTATGTCACTGCAAACTGATTAGATCTTTGTGACTTTCCCTATTGAGCTTAAGATAACGACTAGTGTTAAAAGGATGGTACAAAGCAAAATTTGAAATAAAAAAAGTCCGGTATTTATTATGTCCCTTTCTAATTCTACTTTCAATCCATCCCTACTTGACTCTAATGATGGTAGTATGGACAATTGGACATTCAATAACATTAGTATCAAGGGATTGAAGTAATAAATTTTTGTAAGACCGATATTAAGGAGTTCCATTTAGATTGAATTAATAGTAATGATTGATGAGTAATTTACTAATTTTTAACAGTATTTCTGGATCCTCGCCCCAAACTATAGCATTTTACAGAATACCTAAATGTTTTAAGGAAAGCTACACACGCAACGGTATGTCGAAGATCACACCGGACACGGATAAGACGTGACTAGAGGGCTTTAAGACGAGACTAGAGGGCCATCCCTCAAGGCATGTTGCTTGACGTGCATGTCACGCGCCTGGAAGTTACACCGGAGACGTACGAACGTGAATTTTCATGTGCCGCTTCATATGGCTGCAGTTATACGTGTGGTAGTCGCAGCCCACGCATACGAACTTGTAGCGGAATGCGTTCGCACGCGGCATGGCGGTGCAAGACTTGGAGTGGCCGATGAGCGTATCTATGTCAGAGGACGCGAACGTCCTGCAGTGAATACATATGACTTCTGTGGAGGAGAGGTGAAACGGTACGATGAGCTTAATGGTGAAACCTCTAAGAAGAAGCAATCATGTAATTATAAACGCTATAAAGTCTATAAACCATCTAAATCCAAATGGGTTCTCCATCTAAATTGACCTTATGACACTGTACGTAGGGCCATCGGCTATAATAAACGCCCTATGTCACTGCAAACTGATTAGATCTTTGTGACTTTCCCTATTGAGCTTAAGATAACGACTAGTGTTAAAAGGATGGTACAAAGCAAAATTTGAAATAAAAAAAGTCCGGTATTTATTATGTCCCTTTCTAATTCTACTTTCAATCCATCCCTACTTGACTCTAATGATGGTAGTATGGACAATTGGACATTCAATAACATTAGTATCAAGGGATTGTAGTAATAAATTTTTGTAAGACCGATATTAAGGAGTTCCATTTAGATTGAATTAATAGTAATAGATTGATGAGTAATTTACTAATTTTTAACAGTATTTCTGGATCCTCGCCCCAAACTATAGCATTTTACAGAATACCTAAATGTTTTAAATAAACAACAGTAATAAGGTAAAGGTAAGTAACAGAAGTACAAAATGAACACAAAACTGATTTATTTAGTGCTAAATATAACAAAAACTAATATTATGAAACTCTTGAATGTGTGTGGGTGTGTAAATGATATAAAAATATAAATTAACTATATACTATCTTTTTATTGCCAAATTCGAAAAAAAAAAACGATGCCCCAAATTAATAATAATATACATATTTATCTAAGTACTTATTTATATTCATTAACAAATTCATCCAAAACCTTTGGTTTACATTTAGTTGCACATAAGTATTTACTATGTTGATAAAATAAAGTGTTTTTTTATTATTATTATTATTATTATTATTATTTTTTTTTTTTTTTTTTTTAATTTATCACAGAAACTTTTTCTACAGCGACAAACCTAAGATGTGAATGCGACGCAGATCAAATCTGGTAAGACAGATTCTTAATTCCTTTTTTTTTTTTTTTTTTTTTTTTTTTTTTTAAGAGGTTGACAGAGGAACTGTAACGTAATGCTAAGGTCTTATCGTCCCGAAATCGAAGAGAGAGAAGAAAGACAGGATAGGAGAAAGCCAGCCGTTCCGAGAACGAACATTATCCCATCAGGATAAATCCGCCCCGGGCGGGAATCAAACCCGCGGCCCTAGTGCTTACAAGGCAGACACGCTACCAACTAAGCTAACTAGCTGGCCTTTATTCCTTTAATCACTTACAAAATAACGTTTTTCATGTTCTTGTATGAATGTGAAAATAAAGGCCATAATAATAATTATAATCCGTCTACGAAATAAATTATACATAGGTTTACATACTATGTAAAGAAGCTTCGTTTTCATTGTAAAAATTTACGGAAAAAGGAGTGAAATTATGTTGTAATATTGGAATATTTAAATAATTTATATTATTCCATGGGATAATATTGACGAACAAAAATATTTAAATTTTATAAGAAATAAGTAACAAAGTAACTAACGAAAAAAATACTATTTTTTGGTGCTTAAACAAAACGAAAACCACAATGGCAAAATTGGCTACATACAAAACTTAACATTCATAATTATCCTTAACAAAAAGTAAAGATAGAAAAGTAAAAACAAATAATAATAATAAAAAAAAAATCTAAACCCCAAAAAACTACCTTTGAAAAAACACAATTAATACCCCAAAAATAAATTCTAAATGGAAAAAAAATATATAACCAATATGAATAGAAATAAATATTGATAATAATATCTAGCAATAGCTTTAAAAAAATCCCTAAACCACCCTCCCTCTTGGTCTACTAAAATATCTAACCGGCCAAATGTAAGGTGGAGGAGAGAGAAAAATAATAGTACCCACCTGGTAGAAAAAAAGGATATCATCTAAGAATGAAATAAAAATATTGTTCTTATACTAAGAAAAGAAAATTAAATTAGGTAACAATAAGGCGTCTTTTTTCTTAGTTAAGGCACAGAAATTAGAATAATCATCTACTCAGACAGTTTCATCATTGCGATAGTTTGATTCTCAGAAGTTTAAAAAACTGCGGATATCCTATTCGAATGATAGCTTAGGTATAGTTTATAGTACAGTAAATAAGATGAATCCAAATAATAGCTACACATGTAAAAGTGTACATGAATATTACACGATTACTTTGGTAATCAGATTGAAAATTCCTTTGGTAACCAGAGTGAAACTTATAAAATTTCTAATAATATAAAATCTTGAAAAAAAAGGCGACTACATATATGCGACTAGAGATACAAAAATAAATTCATATGACTGAGAGATCATACAGTGACCTTTGATGAAAATGGTAATAAATAAATTTGGAATGTAATAAAAAACTCTTGTCACTTAAAATTGTGAGACTACAAAATAGCTAAATGTGTTCTTCACTGGTTACTAGAAGCAGCAGAACTAACGTCAGTCATCTTTCCCAACTGCTGTCCAGGTGTTTGACGATTGATATCCAAAACGCTCTCTTCAGGCTTTGGTTCACAAGACAGCTTACTGGAAGAACGAGTCTCGAGATTGAGAAATTGCAAAAACAACGTTTTCTCTGCGGAACAACTACTATAACTGGCGTTTGGATTGAGCTCTGAATCAGTATTTGACTCGGTGTTCATCTCAATTTGAAGCATTTCACTGATATTCCTCGTAGGAACCAATTTCAACCTTGCTAAATAACGAGTTTGATTAATGCTTGATTTTAATATGTCTTTTTAGATGAGAACTCGTAAGAGATCTATAATCACACTTAGCACATTTGTGAGCTTTAAGTCCCGTATGTCTTTTCTGGTGAACACTCAAAGCCGATTTAGTAGAGCAACTATAATTACATGAACTACATTTGAGAGGTTTCACGCCAGTATGCTTTCTCATATGGCCAATCATGTCACCATGTTTTCGAGTGTGATATGTACAGATAAAACAAGCGTAGTTGTAACTCTTATCCGGTCTCTTTGGTTTCTTACATGATTTGCAATGAGTCATTATAAGTTCTTCATCTTGAAGTTTGTTGAATATAATATTACAGAAGGTACACTTGAGAACTGGAAAAAATGCGTGTAGGATACGATTTTAAAACCTTACTATCGAACAAGAGTTGATGAAAATTGAAAAACATTTCATTTGGAAGACGAAAAATGATACGAATAATAAAAAACATGATCTATAAATAAATATGGTACTAAATTATAAAACTATAATGATCAAAGTGATTGTATTGTGTGCAATGTATGCCTATTCTTAATATGACGATTCAATGACTTAGAACACGATGTGGTGAAAATGCAGAAACCACACTCATATGGCTTTTCCCCTGTGTGTTTTCTAACATGAATCTCTAGATTGCTTTTTTTCACAGATTTGAAATCACAATGAGAACATTTATATGGAAGGTCTCCAGTATGTAGTCCCCTGATGTGCCTCCTCATATCATTTCTGAACTTGGTTTGATAAGTGCACGCATAACATTTGTACAGACACTGCTTTCTTATTAATTTACACATCCTGCAATGGTCTAATATATCGTCCAGTGTCTCAATTGGAATGATCGAATTGCAATTTTCACACACAATATCTGAAAATAGATCTGAAAAATCACAAGTGTAAAAATAATTGTTGGAAGTACTTAGATACTCAAACATCAATAAATTTCTCTAGATCTGGTGTATCTGTCATATGCCAATGTTCTCAAAGACCTGTGATGGAGCGTGGCCGGAGGGTGCTTTTGTCAAGGAGTTTTCTGGAAGACTTCTTCAATCATATGTGCTCGAGTCTTTTGATTCTAGTACAAATGAATTCAAATCCTTCTCGACCTCTACGGCTGCTGGTTCTGATCAAGGGACGTCTGCCTCCACTAGCAATACCAAACCGTAGGGCAAGGAGAAAGATTTTTTTGTAAAAACAGTAGACCGTAAATTATCTCAACTTTATTTTAACTCTAGGGATTACTCACTCCAAGTATGGTACGTCAGTTTTTGGATACCTTTTAGGTAGATAAAGAAACATTTAACGTGTATTATATTAATAAAAAAATAAATATAATTTCATAAAATAATTTCTGGTAGGTATAAGCCGTGTAAGTAACATCAACAAGAAGTTTAAAAAATAGGTAATATGTACTTTGATATACAAATTAAGACTTGTGTGATCGACGAACATGACGTATTAATTGATTACTTTCACTACATTTAAACTCACAATTAGTACACTCGAACGGTTTTTCACCAGTATGCTTTCTTGTATGTATGGTTATAGCGTTTGAATGCTTACTAGTATAATCACAGTAATTGCATTTAAAAGGTTTTTCTCCCGTGTGCTGTCTCATATGTATCTTCAAACCGTAAGGATAACTAGTGGTGTATTCACAAAAATCGCACTTATATGGTTTCTCACCAGAATGACGGTTTTTGTGTAATTTCAATGTGTAAGAATCAGTGCAATTGTAGTTACATATCAAGCATTTGTACGGTTTATCTCCAATGTGTTTTCTAATGTGTCGTCTCATATCGTTTTTTCTTGAAGAATGATAAGTACAACGGAAACATGAAAAACGATGACTTAAACTCGATCTTGTAGTAGATGAACAAGTAAAGCAATGATCTACCAAAGCTTCAGTATCATTGACTAAAGTGAGTTTACAAAATTGACAGTTTCCTGCAACTAAAAGAAAGCATGAATACTTGAAAATTCAAAATATTAATTCCTCTCAAATGTTATTTCTATTCCAATTAGTATTTAAATATTTACCAGAACAAAAACGAGATTTTATATTTTAAAATAAAATTTACTTCACTATCCCAAACAATCGGCACTTATCTTTAATAAATAAATAATATCAATAAAGCCAGCGAGCTAATTTCTTGGTCTACGAAAAATAATATGTAATTCCTAATAATGTTTAGATATGAATTAGAAAATGATCATGGGTAAGTTGTTGTTCATTTACACTCCTAATAAAAGGGACTACACTACACTGAAACTAGTCGGGGAGCCATTAAAACTCAAATAACCATTTCAAACGTCCATGATTTTTTTTTTTTTTTTTTTTAATTTTAAGTGTAGTCCAGGAACTTATTGAGCATTGCAAAAATTGTTCAAGTATGAGCAGACCTCATCCGTACCGACACAAGTTCGTCTGTTACGGATGTGACTATCATAGCTATAGCTTGGGCCGGCTCAAGACACACATCAATATACATCTGGGCCAAAAACCTTTCATCTGTCACCTTTGTCAGTTCAGTGCGCGAGAAAAAAACGCACTGAATAATCACATGAAGAAGAACCATTCGAATGAAGTGGATTTCAGTAGATACTCGTACTACTGAAAAAGAGATGTGAAGTGCATTTTTTTTTTTTTTTTTTTTGGGGGTGAAGCAATGTGGGGCATCATAGCATTTACAGGTCTTTTATCTATTCAATCATTGTATATCAGCGCTTCAATTTCCAACTTGTAATGCCGCCGCTGGTTGCTACTTACTTAAATACTCATTTGTATTCACGAGCCCAAATGTAACCCGAAATCAAAGCACAAAGCTGAAAAAACTTCCAGTAGATCCTTGGAGGTTTTCATACTTTTTCATCGCTGTGTATAAAGTTACATATAAAGATCTCGCAATTATATGCGTAAAACTGGATTTAAAAAGTCCAAGTCCGAGTTTCTTTCTTATTTTTCACTATTATTTGCTAGTCCTCTCATTTACTTTTGATCTTAGTAGTGTTTCTCTTATTTGCACTCCCTTATTTCGTATTTTGTTTTGTAGGAGTGAGAAGCAAATTGTTTATTTTTAGTTTATGTTCCTACATATTTAGTTAATTTTCATATGATTTACTTTGATTGCATGTACTTTATGTAAACTTCTCCGGTAGCGAGTACTGTAAGATTTGTATTCACCTTTTGTTTTACCTTCCCTTTCAAAAGCAAAGTATTATGCAGTAATTGCATTATTACTCATACAGTCTAAAGAAACCATAGTTAAGTATATCTTTTAAGTAAGTTCTAAATAAGTAGGTGGCTTTTCTGAACCAGTTACATATGTACGTATGTACGTAGGAAGAAAATCGATATGAAGTATCACGCTTGATATACATAGATAGGTACTTTGGTGGATGCATAGAAAAAGTTAAACCGGGATGAATTCGGTTGGAGTACTAGAAGTGTATACCAATCTAGTCGAATTTAAAATAAATGGTAAGAGTTGTTTTTACTCTTGAAGAAAGGATACCTACTCAACTTTTTTTCAATTCTCATCTAATACACAAAACTCGTTCTTTCCAACTTGTGTCATTCCCTCAGCTAAAATATCACGAGTATCGATTCAAAACCCGACACCCAGCAACGGACTGTCAGAGGAAGTGCTCAGTGTTCTGGACTTCGAGAAGGAAGAGCGAATGAACGACGTGTACAACCGGAATATGAAGAAGAATTTTAATGACACGGGGGTATTTCAGTGTCCTGTGCCCAACTGTAACCGAGTCTACTCCCGACGACGAAGTCTAAGTCGACACCGGCAGGAGTGTGGTCAGCTACCCAGGTTCCATTGCAGTCTGTGTCCGTACAAAAGTAAGCGACGAGACCTGCTCAAGAGTCATATGAAGCATGGACACAAACTGGAACATATCACTGAGGATCAGATCATTGTGAGAAAAGATCCACCCGTATTGGTTGCGGAGTAGTAGTAATAGTACAGGGAATCAAATTCTGAACAGGGAAGGACCACGGGGTGTATTGTGTCTACGGCTTTACTGAAGCCGGGGGTGTGATGGTTTCCAGCCAGATATAGCTGGTACGTCTTGAAATTGAAAGTGAACCTTTTTTAATGTACGAAAGATTTAGAGTGTTTAGACCAGCTTGTTCTTTTAAAAGTTGAAAGCAATTTTACAGAGACTGCCAGGGTTCCAGGTAGCTACTTATGGTGGTTGGGCGTGTGTTGATACTTGCCTTAACGCTACCAACTAAGCTAACTAGGCTGGCCTTTATTCCTTTAATCACTTACAAAATAACGTTTTCATGTTCTTGTATGAATGTGAAAATAAAGGCCATAATAATAATTATAATCCGTCTACGAAATAAATTATACATAGGTTTACATACTATGTAAAGAAGCTTCGGTTTTCATTGTAAAATTTACGAAAAAGGAGTGAAATTATGTTGTAATATTGGAATATTTAAATAATTTATATTATTGTTGAAACAGCTCTTCAATAATAGAATTCATTTTCAAGGGAAGCAGAACATTTTCAATGGAAACAAAGGGACTTTTTAGTCTCATACGAGCAGGATAAACAAGGTATGTATATTCTTTTCTATTCTATTCTACTTTATGTTGTACTGAAAATATCTACATAGTTTAGTGAAAGATTCTCCTCTTCTTGAATTTTATCATGTATCAGTTTAATATGATTTTGTAGAGTATAATTACGAGAAGATGTATAGTCACAAAATTCACATTGAAATGGTCTCTCGCCGGTGTGAGTTCTTATATGATCTCTCATTCGATTACTTTTGACTGAATGGTAGTCACAAATAATACAACTATACATGTACGTTGGTTCAGGCCTTTGTTTCACTTCGCATGACTTGCAATGCTCTAAAAGTTTTGCGGTGTCCTTGGGTATAGAACAGTTGCAATATCGACAGGATATTTCTGGAAATAAAATTAATATTTTATGAGAAAAATTAAAATATATTCACGTATTCCCTAGGTAGGCATGGCTTTAACGCCATTTTACACTTTGTACGAGCAAATAAGTTTTACTGTACTCAATAAATAAACAATAAAGACAATAAAATTACTCATGACATTATTTTGCATTAAACAAATCAAGATGGAATGTTGGATCTGGAAATAAAATATTTTATGAGAAAAATTAAAATATATTCACGTATTCCCTAGGTAGGCATGGCTTTAACGCCATTTTGCACTTTGTACGAGCAAATAAATTTTACTGTACTCAATAAATAAACAATAAAGACAATAAAATTACTCATGACATTATTTTGCATTAAACAAATCAAGATGGAATGTTGGAAACTATATTTTGGTAAGTTTTATTATGTAGATATGTACAAAGCTCTATATTACTCAGTTGAACCTTTACTGTATTACATTTTTTGCATGGAATGATTCAAAATTATTTAATAAAACATAGTACTTTTATGTTGACATGGTTAAAATTACTAAATTCTGGAACAAAAATGCTTGATTTGATAAATTGTGCTGTGTACAGTAAAATTAGTAAACTGCTTACCAGTTTTAATCACTTTTCTTTCTCATTATAGGATCTGAGGACCAAACTAAGTAAATCAGTTTGAATGACTAATTAAACTTAAATTATTAAATAAATAAAAACGTTACATTTCTAAAACAATATACCTAAGTATACCTAATAAGTACATTGAGTACATAGTAACGTACAACAAAAAGGATAGGGGAATAAAAAAAGTAAGATAAGTTCGTCAATATGTATTATGTATTTATCAAGTCAGATTATCAAAAATATCATGGGCCGAGGGCCTAAGGCAAGTATCAACACACGCCCAACCACCATAAGTAGCTACCGTACATTGAGTACATAGTAACGTACAACAAAAAGGATAGGGGAATAAAAAAAGTAAGATAAGTTCGTCAATATGTATTATTTATCAAGTCAGATTATCAAAAATATCATGGGCCGAGGGCCTAAGGCAAGTATCAACACACGCCCAACCACCATAAGTAGCTACCTGGAACCCTGGCAGTCTCTGTAAAATTGCTTTCAACTTTTAAAAGAACAAGCTGGTCTAAACACTCTAAATCTTTCGTACATTAAAAAAGGTTCACTTTCAATTTCAAGACGTACCAGCTATATCTGGCTGGAAACCATCACACCCCCGGCTTCAGTAAAGCCGTAGACACAATACACCCCGTGGTCCTTCCCTGTTCAGAATTTGATTCCCTGTACTATTACTACTACTCCGCAACCAATACGGGTGGATCTTTTCTCACAATGATCTGATCCTCAGTGATATGTTCCAGTTTGTGTCCATGCTTCATATGACTCTTGAGCAGATCTCGTCGCTTACTTTTGTACGGACACAGACTGCAATGGAACCTGGGTAGCTGACCACACTCCTGCCGGTGTCGACTTAGACTTCGTCGTCTCGTCGCTTACTTTTGTACGGACACAGACTGCAATGGAACCTGGGTAGCTGACCACACTCCTGCCGGTGTCGACTTAGACTTCGTCGTCGGGAGTAGACTCGGTTACAGTTGGGCACAGGACACTGAAATACCCCCGTGTCATTGAAATTCTTCTTCATATTCCGGTTGTACACGTCGTTCATTCGCTCTTCCTTCTCGAAGTCCAGAACACTGAGAACTTCCTCTGACAGTCCGTTGCTGGGTGTCGGGTTTTGAATCGATACTCGTGATATTTTAGCTGAGGGAATGACACAAGTTGGAAAGAATTCCTCGTATCCTGATCAGGGTCCATGAGATGTTTATATTGAGGGTGTTGACTGTTGATGTGACGGTTAAGGGTGCCAAATTTCTTCGCTTTGAAAGCACAATATTTACAGGCGTACTGTTTGTCCCCTAAAGGGGATTGTGCCAATTTGCAAAGTTTCTCCACAGGACTTCGTTTCTCATGATGAATTTTTATATGTGACTTTAGAGAAGAGGATGTAGTCGACTTGAAGTCGCACGAAAGACATTCAAATGGTTTCTCTCCAGTATGAGTTCGAAAATGAATGACGAGACTTTGACTGTAAGCGGTTCTGAACTCACAGAGATCACATTTATGTGGTTTGTCCTCGATTCTAGAGTGTACGGTTAATATATGGGTATTCAACAGACCTAAATATGTTGAGGAATAGTCACAACTGCAGCACATGAAAGATTTTTTATTAGTTTTTTCCATGTTTGGGCATTTCATGCTATGTTCGTGAATTTTGTTCACTTCTCTGATGACTTTTTTTCCGCAGTACTTACAACTGATTTTATCCATTCTTATCCCTTTTCTTTGTTTTACCAACAGATCATTTCTGTCACAAGTCTTAACAGTTTTCTTCATAAACAAACTCGCTTTTCTCTGCATCTTGAATCTCATTGGAGACGATGAATGTTTCACTAGCTTCTGTTTCTTCAATTCACCGGACGTATCTTCAGATACTTTTGTCGTCATTGCTCCATGACGAAGTGTTGCTTTAGATTGTTCTGGGTCTTCCTCTTTACTGGTTTTCACATTTAAATCATTTTCATTTTTATTAGGAGATGGTTTAATTGACAATGTTGAGTAAAAGTGTTCATTCTTTTTCAAATTTAACAAGGTTGGTGTTGTGCTTATTCCACGTTCTTGTTTTACATTTAGTTTCATGATTGGTACTTTGAGATCAGCAATATCTTGAACGTGTGATTTCATGTGAATACTTAGGCCATTAGGTTTCTTGCAAACATAGCCACAAAGAGGACAAGTCAGAGGATTGTCGCTGGCATGAGACTTGAGAATATGCATCTTCAGGGACCCTATCAGGACAGTAGAGTAAGAACACAAAGGACAACAGAATATTTTTTCATCAGAGTGACCTTTAACGTGGAGTTTGAAATCATCAATGCTAACAGATGAAAAAATGCATCTGCAGCAAATAAAAGTGGTTCTGTCAGAGTTGGATTCTTTGATGGATGGACAAGAATAGCAATGGTCAAGAAGAACTTCAAAGTTGTTTTTCAACTTATGAAAACAATGAATGCAACTTGCCAAAGAAAACTCTGAAAAGCAAAAAATTGAAATATTTAGTGAAACATCATCTTCAAATAATACCTACCTAACACTTATGATATTTAAAAATGAGATTTATAACTGTTTGGTTTTACATATATATCCCAAGAGCAAATTGTACAAGAATATAATTGCTCATAGTAGATATTGATTCTGGTTCTTGTTTGATTTGTATTGGTGTAATGGGCAAGGCAGTGCTGGTATTTTCAGTCTTGATATCCGCGGTGTTCAGTAGTTCACGCTCATGTCGCAGGCGTTGGTGTGAAAATAGATTGAATTTTCTAAAACTTCTATAGGAACAAAATTCGCATTCAAATTTGGGCTCTTTTCCACATTCAAATTTCAAATGACGGTGGAGTGCACCTTTAGATGAGTAGGATTTTGAGCATTGAGTGCATTGCCACAGTTTAGGGACAGGGTCTTTGGTCTTACTCGAATTCAAGGACTGGATCACTCCAAAATCTGAAAATGTACATACAGATAACAGTGAATCAAATTAATTTTTGTTTATAAAGTGATAAATGTAGATTGATTTAGAGACATTTTTGTACATAGATAACTCAGTCCAAGGACTGGATCACTCCAAAATCTGAAAATGTACATATAGATAACAGTGAATCAAATTAATTTTTGTTTATAAAGTGATAAATGTAGATTGATTTAGAGACATTTTTGTACATAGATAACTCAGTCCGAAAACTCTGAAAAGCAAATAAATTGAAATATTTAGTGAAACATCATCTTCAACCTACCTAACACTTATGATATTTAAAAATGAGATTTATAACTGTTTGGTTTTACATATATATCCCAAGAGCAAATTGTACAAGAATAGAAAATAAGCGGACTGTATCACCACAGGCGCTGTAAAACACCGAACAGAAACGTATGTGACACAGGTCCTTACCTTGAATAGAATCTTCATACTAACAAGAAAAACTCGCCCCCATCTAACCCCCCACATACATACAACCCCAAGGATAAATCTAAAGGAAACCATGTAGGTAGGTAGGTAATCCAAATTAATTAAATAGATTTACAAGAAGTAAAAGTCACAGGCACTCAGTAAAATCACAACACTTGTCTTGGTTAGACGAGATTAAAGAGCGATAAATTTAAAGCTAGACGCTTTCACAATTGTACTAATATTCACAAATCGCGTACAAGAAAATTCACTAGTTGTGAAAATCAAATCTCCTAGTTGGAGCCATACCGCGAGAGAGAAGGGAAAATCACACACACACGTACACCAAGATGTGTCACTGTTAAGCTCAATGAGAAGACTACCAAATTTTATTATTTTACATTAGTACAGGGTAGCCGGTACACCAAGATGTGTCACTGTTAAGCTCAATGAGAAGACTACCAAATTTTATTATTTTACATTAGTACAGGTACAGGGTAGCCAGATAGGCTAGCATGTAAGAATTAAAAGTTAACGCGTTGCGAGTTGCGACTCAACTGAATGCCTGATCATATGTTATAAAATTTAACCCTTGAGGGTTCTATACAGATTAACCCATTAGGTATGGCGTTAACAGTAACTATAAACCATATTATATTATGCTGAAAAGATTTGTCCCAGTATTTAACAGCCTTGGCTAGATTATAATACATGTCGAATTATTTTAATTATAATACAGATAACTAAGATCGTACTTCAAATGAATGCTTCAGATTAAGGAGCGCGGTAGCGCCCCGCCCCGCCAAGTCAAGAAAGTTTGATTTATTATTATTTTAAGTATATGATAGAATTAAGTTTTCAGTGAATGTTTTATTAATACATGAGTTTTAAGGCTGTTGTTTCTACACGTAGTGTAATCACAATGAGTACATTTAAATGGCTTCTCTCCTGTATGAGTTCGAATATGATCTCGCATGTCCTTCCTGTTATAAGAATGATGTTTACAGGCAAAACATACATACTTGTATGAAATATCAAGTCTCGTTACAAATTCACAGGATTTACAATGGTCTAATAACATTTCCGTATTACAGTTATCCAAGGGAACATCGCAAGCTAAACACAGGAAGTCTGTGAAATTGGACGTAGTTGGGTATTATTGATCATGATCATTATTAGTTGCTTTATAACAAAATGTAGTCTGAGACCCACATCATATGGAATTTAAAGGTAAGAAGGTGCATTGAAATTTCACAGTTATCTCAAAAAATAATAATTCAAGTTATTTCATCAATGCATTTATTTTAAGCACTTGGTTATATTTCTTCCCACTACCTATACCGTTTAATCGTGATGTTTCACTGCACAATGTCTTAAAAGGTTTTGTTTGGTGTTGGATGAATAATCACAGAGAGCACAAGTAAAAGGTTTGTATCCTATATGTCGTCTAATATGTCTTCGCATAGCTGATCTATCATAAACGTGATAATCACATTGAAAACAAGCATAGAAATATGATTTGTCAGGTCTCGATATTCCTTCACAAGACTTACAATGGTTCATCAGCTCTTCAATATCTTCGTCCAAAATTACCCTACAAAATTGACAAATGTAATCTGAAAAGTATAATTAATATCATTTATTTGTTCATTTATTTCAGTGTGTGAACTAGAGGAAGTTCCAACAACTTATTTCAATTGAATTTTACAAGAAATATTAAATATCTTTAGTTTAACCAAATCAGTACTGGAATAAAGCTGGGATTACTGAACATTATAAAATATTTATTTTGTATTTAGTGAGTGCCAAATACAAACAGAATTTGTATAATTTTATACTACTCAATTATAATGATGAAAAATATATACCTAACTAGCTAACTACAATAAGAAGAATAAAAAAATTGGACGGAATCAGTTTTTATAAAATTAAACAAATCCACAGACGAAGGATAATACAAACGTATTACACAGCTATTAAATATTTCATCTGTAATATTATAGCAATATAGATAATAATATAGAAATATTTATGTTCATTTAGCTATTTTCACAATGTATAGTAGGCATCTAAATAAATAGATAAAAAATGCTATATGCCTATCATAGTCAAAAGAAAAAAAAATATATCTCACAGACAATATGTGAAGAAAATACATACTAGTTATTATCATTACTTAAATGCGTCAACTGAAGAACACAAATTTAAGAATCCTTCTTGAACAAATCAACAGGTATGGTTGAACAGGACTATGATAAATCTTTATTTATTTTGTTTGCAACTTGCTCTTGATATTGTGCTATATGTGCTAGGGTCAATGCATACGGAGGAGGTTCTAGTAATGCCCCGGAATGTTTGATCTGAATGTGTCGGTTAAGATGTTCGCTTCTAGCAGCACAGTAATGACAGTAGGAACACTTAAAAGGTCTCTCCCCATTGTGTTTCCTAATGTGAATCCGCATCCTGCTAGAGTCGTGAGCTCTATAGTCGCACGCGTAACAGACCAACACTTTTCTACGAGAGTTTTCATTCAAACGGTCTGACAGCGGGCAAAGTTTGCCATGATCCAACAAGTAATCCGTTTCGGTTGACAACTTTTCATTGCAATGAATACAACTGTCTATTATAACACCTGAAATATTAACGCATTTTGATTAGTTTTAAAGTCACTAGGTACCTACATATAATGATATGGAATCTTGGTGATGACAAAAAGGAAAGAAAAAAAAGACAGGTTTAGATTAATTAAATTTGTCATTTAACTATTTATTTTCAATATTTCATATGACATCATCAAAGGTTCTCGAGTGAGTTAAAGAATATTTTAGGAATAGAAAAAAATTATTCCAACTTTTTTTTTTAATTACTATAGAAACAAAATTAGCTCATTTCATATTTAGGAGCTTCATGGCTTGCTTTGAATTTAATTTGACTCATGTGTGTTTGACATTAATGTGTGTTTTTAAGGCGCTTTTCTTGTTACAAGCATGTGAGCAGTATGGACATTTAAATGGTTTCTCGCCTGTGTGCCTCATCAAATGCTGTTTCATGTTTCCGATAGAGTAAGTGTGATAATCACAAGCTATACACATAAATTTGTGATTGATGTTGGGTCTTTGCATACGGAAACAAGATCTGCAATGCTCCAAAAGACAATCTGGGTCGTTTTTTAAATTTAAACCGCAAAAACTACATGACAAATCTGCGGAAAAAAATAAGTAGGAAATGATTTTGAAAAGTGACTTAAAAAGTTTGAATTTTGAAAAATCAAACAAAAAGATAGCACTAGCTAGCTTTATTTATTTATTTATTTATTTAAAAAGAAACCACGCTATAATTACTATTAATTAAATAAAAAAAGAGGCAATTTGAAAAAAAGACTGATCCGAATTTTGAAAAATCAAACAAAAAGATAGCACTAGCTAGCTTTATTTATTTATTTATTTAAAAAGAAACCACGCTATAATTACTATTAATTAAATAAAAAAAGAGGCAATTTGAAAAAAAGACTGATCAGGATACTATCCTAACGCTAGGGGAAGAAGAGGGAAGGGTGAAATGTGACCCCCTCTTCTTTCTGTTTTGTGAGTCTCCTATGTTCCTCTCTACCCTCTTCTCCTGGTTAGATAACGTGATTCTAATATTCCATAGGGTTTCAGCCACCCCGGAACAAGTTTTTATTCTAAACCCTGACGCGGCGGGAAGCAGAATAGGTTTTTTACTTTTTATACTCAGTGTGTTCCTGTTCTCCCTCGCTTATTTTGTAACCAATTCTTGAATACCTGGCTCTCCCCTTCCCCCTCCTCTCTTCCCATTATCCCTCAGCTGTCTGTGTGTTTATAGTGATTTTATGTACATATGTGCAACTGTACCTACCTATTGTATGAAATTATACTCCCTATTCCGCTATACCATTTTTATAACCGAATTTTCTACACCTTTATCCCCTACAAAATTAAGACTGATCATACCGGACCTGAGATATCAACAAATACTCAATAATCACAAGACAATAGAGGAGTTGCGCTGACTCAGGTAAGGTTTCAGAGTCAAAGAGCAGAAAAAACGAGGAACCAGGGAATTTTTCTTTTTCTTCTACGATTTCTAAAGCCCGAGATAAACCCATTTAAAAAATACCGGTAAATCTTAAAATCTGACGTCACGGCATACGCCCCTGTAGGCGATGACGTCACATCAACTGTCCCGAGCAAAGCTCCCTCGCAGGCAACACATTAATGTGTTTGTGCGCATACGTTTCTGCGCATCATTTCTTGAAGCCTGACGTCACTACTCTTTGAACTTTTTCATTAGATCGGCAAATGAAAATTGAATTTTCGACCTTTTTTTACGTAGGAATCGACTTTTTATTAATAATTTTTACTCAACTGCAACTGCTCCATTCAGATTTGTGCTGTTTACAAGAAAACTAAGGTAACGAAACTGGCTACGGAAAAGTTAAAAGTTTACAACTGTACAATTTATATATAACGTATCTAACGATAGTGTTTTGTGTATTATAAATTTTTTACAAGGTGTCTCTAATATGTATGTATTTTGTCAAACAGTAATAATATTTAAGATAAACCAAGATATGTAAATGAGAATCTCATTATGAGATGATCAGGTAATATAAAGCCGGTAAAGGAATGTCGGAGAGGTTTACATCGCCATCGTATAACTCGTCCATAATGAACGTTGTGAAGCACTATAAGTAAGATTGAGTTAATGGAAAATAAAAGGAGATCAAAATAAAAACGGCAACCCAATTCACATATGGTCATGTTTGATTTTCATATGGCACTTCAAATTACCGAGAGTGGCACAACTGTAATCACAGTACTCACATTTATAAGGTTTCTCTCCTGTGTGTTTTCTAACGTGGTAGCCCATGTGTCCTCGATACAAAGTATGGTAATCACAAAAAATACATACGTATTTGTATTCTACATTCGGTCTGACAATACTTTTACAAACTTTGCTGTGATCTAACAATGAATCCTTTCCTATAAATTGATAGCAGTGAATACAGGGAAACTCTGTAATAAATGCAAAAAGTGAGTACTAGTGGAACACAATTGGCACAGGGTAGGTACTATTGGAAAACATTCTATATTCTAATGGAACAGAATTATCAGTAGGTATAAATAATTAAATGTAAATAAAAATAGAGACCTACGAGTGTTTAATTTTGATATGAACATTCAATGAGCTCGTCCTGTTGCATGCAAACGAGCAGTAATTACATTTAAATGGTTTTTCACCCGTGTGTCTGCGCAAGTGATTTCTCATGTTCGTTTTGGAAATACTATGATAGTCACAAGCAATACACATGAAGGTGTAGTCTAAATTTATTCTCCGCATTTGTGGACATGTACGACAATGATCTACTGCATTTTCCAGATCGCCAGTTATACTTAATCGACAAAAACTACAGTACAATCCTGAAAAAGAATACCATTGTCTGATAATAATAAATGTTCATTCATAATTTACAGGCGACGTACACTAAGGAGAAGGAAAACAGCAACTAAATTGTAATGTATCACTAGTTTTTTTTTTTTTTTTTTTTTTTTTAATAAAAAAATGCAAATTTTCGAATAGAATTTTTCTCAGTCGAACTTGGTGGGATTTATAAACACCTGGAAATAAATTAGGGAAGAAGAAACGAAAAAGAGCAGGAAAGCAAGGAGAAGATGGAAATTAATAAAAAAGATAACATCCAAAGAATGAATGAAGAAGATTGCAAATGTATTGGTAGATTGGTAGGTACATATTTTGAACTATGTGGAAACATTTATACAAAATTGGATAGACATAATAAGTATAGGTACATAAGGACAAAAAAGTTCCGAAGGTAAAACATAATCTGAAACAAGGTACATATTTTGAACTACTTATGTAGAAACATTTATACAAAATTGGATAGACATAATAAGTATAGGTACATAAGGACAAAAAAGTTCCGAAGGTAAAACATAATCTGAAACAAAAGAAATTTGGAAACACACACACAAGAAAAAGTAAAAAGAAAGAAATCATCATCATGCACAAAAAGTTAATATTTTAGTACCTACTTCCCCATTAACGTCTTTCTCCACATCAAAATGTATTTTAACTTTGACATTTCACCCACTCTAAACAGATATTTTTTTTTTTTTTTCAAGAGGTTTGACAGAGGGAACTGTAACTGCTATGGTCTTATCGTCCCGAAATCGAAGAGAGAAGGAAGACAGGATAGGAAAAAGCCAGCCGTTCCGAGAACGAACATTATCCCATCAGGATAAAATCCGCCCCGGGCGGGAATCGAACCCGCGGCCTAGCGCTTACAAGGCAGACGCACTACCAACTAAGCTAACATCAGTAGAGCTCTACTTGGTAAGGATCCACTATCATCTGATTGAACATCCACTCATAATTTTGCCTAGCATAATGTTACCTATTAAAATGTTATTTCCCGACCTTTTAAACATTGTGGAGAGCATTTTGAACATGACTTTCTCCAACAAAAGTCCAAAAACTACCAAAGGAAAGGAGAAAAATGCTAACCTCTTGTGACACTTTAGGACCTTACATGACCATTACAAAAATTGTAATTTTGCGTTCAGGAACACGGGACAACTGCTTCAGATTCAGACTTGTTTGTCCTCATCTATGAGTCACAACCCCGTCGTAGCCTGCTTCTCTAAAGATTTCATTAGATGTTAAGGCAAAAAAGAGAAATTGAGCTACACATATCTACATAGTTAATCATCTTCACTTAGTGTTTACTTTGTTATGATTTACTTTTTTTTTTTTTTTTTATTGTTTCCTTGATGAAGAGAGTACTTCTTTTAAATGTTCTTACCTTTAGGGTTCAGCCAAGCCTTTTAACACACTGCAGTCAACAAGCACAGGGAGAAGAAGAGGAAGAGGGGAGCGGAAGACAACAGAGGGGAGAGGGAAACCTTTTTTTTCTGTGCATTCATAAAGGGAGAGAGCCATTCTCTCTAGGCTACGCGTTCCAACATTGAGGGGGACTTGGCAAGACTCAAAAGGAGAGAAGGCTCACAGGGGAGGAGGGGGGCAAGCCATACGTCACATAAAATCAATACGCATCAACGAAAATTATTTTCGACATAGAGGGGGACGAAGGGACAGAACTCTATGTTCAAGAAGAAATATATTTTCGACATTGAAATTGCAAATACACAAAAGAAATGTGAATTTCATATTCATCACTAACACAACAGTTTTTGCTGAAATTTGGATTAAAATTAATTGGGTATTGGTTGGGTTTAAACTTTGTAATACCATCAGCCCATTGGATTGCTTAATCCTATTGGATTAATAATCTCAAAGTATGGCACCAGGCATTTAAAAACCTTTCGATGACCCAGAAAGAAAAATACAACTTTTGTTTACAAATTGATGTATCCAGTTTTTCAAACATAATGAAAAATTTATGACTCATGGAAGCTATTAGGTTATCTAATTAAATATACTACCACACTCTGGATCTTCTGATAGAACAATCAATGGTTTCATGTTCAAGAAGAAATATATTTTCAACATTGAAATTGCAAATACACAAAAGAAATGTGAATTTCATATTCATCACTAACACAACCATTCTGAAATTTGGATTAAAATTAATTGGGTATTGGTTGGGTTTAAACTTTGTAATATCATCAGCCCATTGGATTGCTTAATCCTATTGGATTAATAATCTCAAAGTATGGCACCAGGCATTTAAAAACCTTTTAATGACCCAGAAAGAAAAATACAACTTTTGTTTACAAATTGATGTATCCAGTTTTTCAAACATAATAAAAAATTTATGACTCATGGAAGCTATTAGGTTATCTAATTAAATATACTACCACACTCTGGATCTTCTGATAGAACAATCAATGGTTTCAATCATAGTAAATCTTGGAAAAATCAAGGTTTAGTAGGAAATCATCCCATTGTTTACAAATGGCTTCTGTGAGATGATTTGATGATACATAATATATTATCTGGTCAGAATTCTAAATCCAAAGTCTCAACCACAATTTAAACGATTTCATGAAATCTAGTAATGAGGGTTGATTCTGGGGTTGAAAAAATTGGTTAAATTACAGCAGACAGTTCAAAAAAATTCTAAATCCAAAGTCTCAATCACAATTTAAACGATTTCATGAAATCTAGTAATGAGGGTTGATTCTGGGGTTGAAAAAATTGGTTGAATTACAGCAGACAGTTCAAAATCAGCAAGATACTGGTACTGAATCAGCTCTTCAGTAGAGCTCTACTTGGTAAGGATCCACTATCATGGACAGCTTACACAATGAGGCAAGAGATCCGCAGCACTTCGAAAGGTTAATTTTTCTGAGCAATGGATACAGGTGAACGTATTATCTACAGACAGCTTACACAATGAGGCAAGAGATCCGCAGCACTTCGAAAGGTTAATTTTTCTGAGCAATGGATACAGGTGAACGTATTATCTACAGAAAAGAGTGAAAAATAAAAGATCCATACATTAGTAAGAATTTTAAATACAATGCGAAACAAAAACAACCGTATGAAATTAACGATACCTTTAACGTGTACCTAATCAAAGTTTCTGGGCCATTCCATTTGTGATTTATAGTGCACTAACACAATAAGGTCTTTTACATGATCTCTTTCTGCTTAATCTCAAGTGACTCACATTATCTCACATAATGTGTGATATCATATTCAGATTCGAAGAATATGGGTAGATATTATAATATAAAGGAAATATATTTTTAAAGTTTCATAATACAACATTACATAGGTACATAAAAATGATAAAATAAAAATCGAAACAGCTAAATAAAATAAAGTTTAAAGGAAGAAATTATTAAATCATAAATTTAATTAAAACCTCTGTAGAGAAAACAAACCACCAATTTTACCACGGTTCTGATGTTTTTTTTTTTTAGGTACTTGCATACAGCGATACCTACTTAATGTTTTATTGCTTATTTATATTTATTTACTGTCATCACCATCATCATTACTTTTTACTCAAGCTTAAATTCATTTTTCGCGAGGCTACATTCCATACTGCATCAACTAGCACAAGAGCTTTAAAATACCGAAAGTCAGTCCTATAACCTGTTTCCCTTACTAGCAAAAATTATAATAATAATAATAATAATAATAATAATAATAATAATAATAATAATAATAATCTGTCCTTCTGTCTGTCTGTCTGTAAACAAAATTTGTCGAGAACGGTAAGATCTAGAGACTTGAAATTTGGTATTTAGATGTTAAATTTGACAAGGATGCGACACGAAACTTTTGGTTAAGTACGGTGCAACGGTTGGCGGCAGTTACCGCTTTTTGGCGGTTTTCGGTGTAATTTAAAAATATCTCGAGAACGGTATGAGCTAGAGACTTGAAATTTGGTATGTAGTTCACAAATGTGACAAGGATGCAACTCAAAACGTTTGGTTGAGATAGGTTCTGCGGTTGGCGGTATTTTGACCGCTTTTTGGCGCTTTTCCACCGTTTTTTGCGGTTTTCAGCTATACCAACTAAACGGTTAGAGCTATTGTAAAAGTTAGGGTATAAGAACAAGAACACCTAAAATAAGCATCATTCTCATTCAATAGGATAAGGAAAGTCGTGTGATGTTCACACCAGATTTTTCAGGCCGCCTTTCATATATAAAAAGTAATAAATAAAAATATCTATGTAGTTGTGTGTAGATCGACTTTGAAAGTACGTATACTTTATAACGCCTGATCAAGAACATACGTGATATCATGACTATTCGAGCTCTCCATCAGGTGTTTGATTTTCATATGCCTTCTCAACGGTCCGCTTTGAGTACAATGATAGTCACAGAAGAGACATTTATATGGTTTCTCGCCCGAATGTTTTCTCAGGTGACTCTTCATGCTTTGTGAATAAGTCGTATGGTAAGGGCACGTGTAGCAGACAAATCTGTAATTGTGATCCGGTCTCGATATGTACGTACAGGATTTGGTATGAGACAAAACAATTTCGAAACCGTTCGACACCGAGAGGGAATGTTTACAGTACTGACAGCGAACTTCTGTAAGGCAACACAGTCAAGATAGGTACAGTATTGTTGACCTGTTTTACACTAACTCGATATTTCACGCGATACCAATAATTCAAAGGAATGAAGTATTCTCAAAGGCCAAGATAGAGGTATTGTGCCAAATATCGGGCTCATGATGTCACATGGATTTTTATGAATTCCAGAGTTCATTAACATTAATTCATTTTAGCGATAGGTTGTACAAGACAAGTTCCCTGTACAATTTCCTGAATTCCTGATCCTGTTAATCGTTAAGTAAACTCATGAACCTATCAATACAAACCGCTCGAAAATGACCACCATAGTGAAAATCTTGGCTCATGAAAAGCACAATCACATGTGAAATTAAAATGTTGAATGTTTATTGTAATAATTTAAAACTTCTCTAACCACCCTTTCCTTTCTAATCCCCACCCTTTCTCTCTCTTCTAAGCACGGAAAAGATGAAAATATTCTTCAATGAGTAATAAAAAGGTACCTACCTATCGGAAAATGTACATAGGAAGTATTATGAGAGTAAAACTTGAGTCAGGAGAACGTTTTACCGCGTGTATGTATCACTCTGTCACTATACCTCGCTTTTGATAGGAATTCTGGTCGTTGGGTTGAGAGTTTGTAGTTCAAAAGTACCTATGTACTTCATCAATGACTATTACACAAGCCTATCATTTGACTACAAACTTACTTGAGGTATACACTATACATAGATACTCGTAAGAGATAGTAGTAGAGCAAACAATGTCATAAAACAAGAAAGACGTTCATAAGACAAAACATCGAATACAACACAACGCCATTACAATACTTCCACAATGTAGTTTTAAAGCTACACCCTATACTTGGGTATAAAGCTACGAGAATTTGGTCAACACAAGAGCAGATGAGAAAGGAGAGGGGAGATATCTGAAAAAGGGAAGCAGACAGAGAAACCTAAAGGCAAGGAAAGAACAGGGACACAGGGAGAAGAAGAGGAAGAGGGGAGCGGAAGACAACAGAGGGGAGAGGGAAACCTTTTTTTTCTGTGCATTCATAAAGGGAGAGAGCCATTCTCTCTAGGCTACGCGTTCCAACATTGAGGGGGACTTGGCAAGACTCAAAAGGAGAGAAGGCTCACAGGGGAGGAGGGGGGCAAGCCATACGTCACATAAAATCAATACGCATCAACGAAAATTATTTTCGACATAGAGGGGGACGAAGGGACAGAACTCGGCTTTCTTCCCTAAACGCAAGGGCGAGATGGTACTTTTTATTTCCAACCAAATACAATTCACACGCAGGGGATACTATCCTAACGCTAGGGGAAGAAGAGGGAAGGGTGAAATGTGACCCCCTCTTCTTTGTGTTTCGTGAGTCTCCTATGTTCCTCTCTACCCTCTTCTCCTGGTTAGATAACGTGATTCTAATATTCCATAGGGTTTTAGCCACCCCGGAACAAGTTTTTATTCTAAACCCTGACGCGGCGGGAAGCAGAATAGGTTTTTTACTTTTTATACTCAGCATGTTCCTGTTCTCCCTCGCTTATTTTGTAACCAATTCTTGAATACCTGGCTCTCCCCTTCCCCCTCCTATCTTCCCATTATCCCTCAGCTGTCTGTGTGTTTAGTGAATTTAGGTACATATGTGCAACTGTACCTACCTACCTATTGTATGAAATTATACTCCCTATTCCGCTATACCATTTTTATAACCGAATTTTCTACACCTTTATCCCCTACAAAATTACATCAATGACTATTACACAAGCCTATCATTTGACTACAAACTTACTTGAGGTATACATAGATACTCGTAAGAGATAGTAGTAGAGCAAACAATGTCATAAAACAAGAAAGACGTTCATAAGACAAAACATCGAATACAAATGCGCCCTAGCTTACACATACCTACATAGTTAATCATCTTCACTTAGTGTTTACTTTGTTATGTTTTACTTTTGTTTTAAATTGTTTCCTTGATGAAGAGAGTACTTCTTTTAAATGTTCTTACCTTTAGGGTTCAGCCAAGCCTTTTAACACACTGCAGTCAACAAGCTATGGTGTAACACCTGAAACATAGATAGAAACAAAGTAAAATCATTACTTAATTGATCTATGTTCAAGCTACAAAATTTCCTTTGCAACTTTCCATATCAGGACCCTAATGCTGAATGGTCTTTAAATTCTAACTATTTTCTGATTCCCCTAGCTACCTAATTACCTATGTACCTAGGGCTAATTACTAACCTAACTTGGTAGTGAGAAATAGATAGTATGTACTATGTAAGTACATACTAAGATTACTAAGGAAGTTTTCTACCTATCGAGTGGCCTACCTTTAGGTAGGGAATGGAGGGATGGAAAATTTAAATGTCAAACGTAAAATGTACAAGATGGCTACTTGAGTGGAAGCAAATGATGTACGAATTAAAAATTAATTCAATAATTAAAAGGTTACATAATAAACAATTTGAATTTTAATGGGGATTATTACTTAATTACAAATTTACAATGAACATTCAACAATCATAATGGAATAAAGTTCAAATGTGAAAACAAAACAATGTGGTATTCATTAAAATATCGCACAAAGGGATAAATATTTATTGATTTTCATTTTACTGAAGCAATAATAAAATAAATAACAAGTTTAGTGTACCTATCTCTAATATATCTCCTCAGGTTTACAATGTTTAAGTTGTTTAAAAATCTAAGCCTAAAGAAAACACGATTTTGCAACACAAGAACCTATTTTTAAGTAGGTCCTTAGGTAAGTAAATAATATTCAGAGAATGGTATGAACATGAAATTCGATTCGTATCAAGGAAACAGCACTTTCATTGAGTTATTCTTTGGATTTATTTTGTAGTTAGAACTTCAAATACTTAAAACTTCTTTAGAGGAACAGTAATTATAAGTAGGTACAAGGTTTTGTTATTAGTTGTTATTTACATAGTTATTTGTTTGTCAATAAACTTTAGATTCCTACATACACACTTGTTTATTTATGTATGTACCTGTATTTTTTCCATTACTTGAATTCAAGACTACCTACTAATCATAACATACACACTTAAAAAAAAAAATTCCACACATGATAAAAACATAATATTTCACATTATTTCTTGAGTTATGTTACTTTTGAATAGTAAGAAAATCTGTTACTATTTTAATTAGGTACTTATTTATTTTAAATTTACTTAGATTCTTAAATGGGTAGGTAGGTACCTGGGATTTTAGGATTTTAGTGTAAGAAGGTGAAGAGTACCTGCAGTCAATAGTTTGCTAAGATTGCAAGATATTCGGAGATATAATGAACTTTTTATAATATTATTTATTTATTCATGAAGTTTATTGGGTGTTTTGCCTCAACATCTTATGAAGAATCTTCCAGGGAACAGACTAGGCCCATGGTCCATAAAAAATACTTTGTATTTTGTGCTTCACAAAAGTTGATTTAGTAGGTAATAATACAGACAAAAAAACCTTTAAGACCTTACATGACCATTACAAAAATTGTAATTTTGCGTTCAGGGACACGGGACAACTGCTTCAGATTCAGACTTGTTTGTCCTCATCTATGAGTCACAACCCCATCGTAGCCTGCTTCTCTAAAGATTTCATTAGGTGTTAAGGCAAAAAAGAGAAATTGAGTTAGGCCCGGCGCACATTGAGACACAGCTACGCAGCACAGTCATGCAGCACAGCAAAGCAGTTTTTGTAAACCATTGGATTCAATACTACCGCGCACATTACGACGCAGTGCACTCGCACGTGCCACTTGCCTGTGTCACTCGCCTGCCTCACTTGTTCGGCCTTTTTTTTATGAACTGCATAGTTGGCTTTTTTGAGGTGTCCATTTATGCCCATTTTTGTCAACCACAAATAAATTCTTCTTAATTAATTGATATGAGCAAACCTTCTCCAACTCCATCTCCTGATACGTATTTCCACAAAAGTTCAAATTCTCTTAAAATCAAGAAAAAGAAGCAGGAGAAAATGGTAAATTTTCTGCTTCACTCAACCCGGACATACCTGAGTATTGTACTGCGCTTGCACACTCCTCTTAATCCGCAACATCTCACGC